>NW_021833029.1:0-20000 GCF_006345805.1 Octopus sinensis
CTGCTTCTGCTGCAACTGCTGCTGTTGCTGCTGCTGCTTTCTCAGTCCCGCTTTTGATGGTGTTTCAAATGTGCAGAAATACAGAACAAATATTTGGTAAGAAGTCAGTTTTCCGCTTTCCTTCGGCTTAAAGGGAAGTCGAGGAAGTAAAGATTTTGGTTTTCTTAAGAACAACTTTTGAATCCTTCACACTTGTACAGTCTGCCTGAAATAACAGCCGATCATCCCTAAGATCAGCTTGTACTGTTTTTAAACTTTAAATTACACCAAAATTTCTTTAACAGTGTACCAATTCTTCATTTTCACTTTTCAATGCGCAGCCAAAGAAATATATACATCATGTAGGTCTTTCAAAATGTGACCTCGTGTGTACCGTTGGCGATTTTTTTCCTCTGTCTTCCCTTCTCCTATGTTTCCGACGAAGAGCTCCGCTCGAAACGTTAAACCCTCCTTCTTTCCTTCTTCCTGAGCGTCCAATAATACTATATTGTTCCACGTCCTCGCGTTGTTGTGTTTTTTTTGTGTTTTCTTGTTTGGATTAACTATTATATATATATATATATATATATATATATATTATATATATATATATATAATATATATATATATATATATATATATATATATATAAGTATTTATATATGTATATATATGTATGTGTGTGTGTGTTGTGTTTTGCGTGTTGTGTGTATGTTATTGATAGATAGATAGATAGATAGATAGATAGATAGATAGATAGATAGATAGATAGATAGATAGATAGATAGACAGAAAGATAGATAGACAGACAGAAAGACAGACAGACTGACAGACGGATAGAATACATACATACATACATACATACATACATACATACATACATAGATACATACATATATGCATACATACATATACGTTCATGCATGCATACATACATACATACATAAATGTATATACATATATATGAATATTTAGATATAAAGATATGATTTTAAGAGGTGTGAGTGGCGAAAATAGACTTTTTCCATATGACTTTTTATGGTTACAGCTGTTTCGTAACCTTCATCGTATAGTATTATTCGTTTCGGCATGCAAAATAATATGTACATCTTTACATCAGAATGTATGCTGAGCATTGTATAATATGATTGTATATTCATAAACTGATGCAAATATAGAAAGCTAACTCATCAGACCACAGGGACATGTACGATTCAACTCTATTCAAATTATGGACTTCTCGCGAAAATATTTATTCTTCGGATTTCCTGGATTTTCCATTATACTCTACACTACACGGTGAATAATTACAAGGTAAACAATGTGCATACATGTAATCAAAAATACAAAATGGTGACGATTTATCTATCGCACCCTGAGTATACACACACATACATGCACACATATAGTGAATGTGTTGTGTGTGTGTGTTTGTGTGTATTTCAAAGAAACGTGTTATAAACTAATTTCAACAGAGGCAGTTGTTTTTAGTAGCATTGTTGACTGTTACTGGTTTGGTTTCGGATTTAGAATTCTTAAGGTGTATTCATTTGTTGCCATTCGTAGTTGATCATCTTTCCCTGAAAGAAAAAAAATATTTGGAATTTTCCATTTATACAAATATCCAACTGTTTACTGTGAAGGCGCGTGGCTTAGTGTGGCTTACTGTGAAGGCGCGTGGCTTAGTGTGGCTTACTGTGAAGGTGCGTGGGCAGGGTTTTCGGTTCACTATCGTAAGGTCTTGAGTTCGCTTCCCGGCGACGCGTTGTGTCCTTGAGTAACACACTTTATTTCATGTTGCTCCAGTCCACTCGACTGGCAAAAATTGAGTTCTACCTGAATTTAAAAGGGTCAGACTCTATGTATCGCTAAATCTCCCTGAGAACTACGTTAAAGGTACGCACGTCTGTGGAGTGCTCAGCCACTTGCACGTTAATTTCACGACCGGATCAAGTAGAACCCTCGTCGTTGTAACTGTTTACTTTATGGATCATTTTGTAACGGTTGAATCTTTGATTTGTTCTTATGTATTCTAACCCGATGTATTAATTTTGATCCTGTTTGGCCAATATAATTCTCATTGCGTTATAAGCATATAATACAATACATAAGATATTTTTATTGGCTTTTCAATTCATATTAACATTAACCTTCATTTCCACACATTCTTGAACCTTTATTTTTTTTTTTGCTGAACCGTGTTCAGTTAAGCTGGGAAATTAGTGGAATGCCTAGTCTGTGTCTTGTTGTGGCTACCCACTCCTAAACAACTGGAGAATAGGCGCGGGTATACAAAAAATATAAAAAATGTTCAGTTAATTCATTTGACTGCAACAAAGGATCCCACATTTATTGGTAGTATTTCTTCTACTGATGTGAATTTCGCCTTATTTAAGACGCTTTCCATATTCGTTCGTTGTCTTCGGCTGCTGATAATTATGATTCTTTAATTATTTTAGTGAAATTTGATGATTGTTATACAATTGAATGATATCCTTTGCCCGAATGTAAGATGTTATGAGTGACTACAAACGCCCACGGGTATATGGCGTAGTGGTCAAGAGCGTGGGCTACTAACCCCAAGATTCCGAGTTCGATACCAGGCAGTGATCTGAATAATAATAATAATAATATCGAAAAATACCTTAGGAATGAGAACCCAGGTTCAAAATTTCTCCGAGATACCTGATG
Source organism: Octopus sinensis (assembly GCF_006345805.1). Classification (NCBI taxonomy): domain Eukaryota; kingdom Metazoa; phylum Mollusca; class Cephalopoda; order Octopoda; family Octopodidae; genus Octopus; species Octopus sinensis. The sequence goes on from NW_021833029.1 coordinate 2,671, forward strand.
CAGCCTGGTGGGTTATATCCGCCGAAACGTTGTATTAACAACAAACAAGATGAGGACAAATATCCGTCAAATGTAAATAATGTAAATAATGTACATAATTCCTTATCTCTTAAATATAGAACTGTACAAATGTAATCTTTATATTTTTGTATTTCTTCTTTACCCTCATTATAAAAGTCTCTCCATAAGGCAGATATTGGGATCCCATTTGCCACGGTTATAAATAGGATAGATAGATAGATAGATATAGTAGATAGATAGATATGTTTCTTTATTAGCCACACAGGGCTGCACACAGATAGAACACAATTACAAGGTAGAGCTTTTCTTTTGAAGGTATAAAAAAAAAAAAAAAAAAAAGGAAGGGGGAGGTTCCGATCAAAAGGGATCGTAAAAGGAGAGAAAGAGGACAAAAATAAGGGGGGTTAAAAAAAAAAAAAAAAAAAAGGGGGGGAGAGGAAAAAAAATGATCAATAGGGATCGTTATCACAGAAATGTCAATATGAAGTGTAAAGGGGGTACAGGTGAGGTTTACCCGTGGAAAGAAAAGCCTGCGGAAAAGACCACGGTAACCTCGGTCAATGAAGTCACAGTTTATATTTCTTTTTTTTTTTTTTTTTTTTTGCAAATAAGCAACTCTCTGTTTTCGATTTCTGGGTTCATAGGACTATGCTCAAGGTGGCTTCGTCATTCATACGTGCCTTCTTGCTACATTCACCCATCTTTTTTTAAAACATCGCTAGACAAAACTTGCCTCTCTACTCTCACTTTCCTTTTCAAGTGGTACTTGAAGAAGTTGATGAGAGATTGACCAGAGAGGAAAGTGTTTGTCTCCAATCCTTTCAGACGCGTCCACCAGATACATTCCTTCGCCATAGCCACAAGGATGATGAAAATAGCTCTTCCTTCCCGTTTGAAGGAAGGAGGCGTGACAATATTGACGATAGATAGATAGATAGATAGATAGATAGATAGATAGATGGATGGATGGATGGATGGATGGATGGATGGATGGATGGATGGATGGATGGATAGATGGATGGATAGATAGATAGATAGATAGATAGATAGATGATAGATAGATAGATAGATAGATATAGATAGATAGATAGATAGATAGATAATTTCTTTATTGGCCACACAGGGCTGCACACAATGGGACAAGTTACAAGGTATAGCTTTTCTTTTGGGGATGAAGAGACCAAAAACAAAATAAAAAATAAAAAAAGGTGGCGTAGGTTTTTCGATCATAGGATCGTAAAAGGGAAGAAAAGAACAAAAACAAAAAACAAAATTTGATAAAATAAAAGGAATAAAAGAAAAAAAAGAAAAGGAAAAGGAACAAAAGGAAATAGAAATGAAAAAAGAAGAAAAAGGGGAAACAGGGGGAGAGGAAAAAAATATCAATAGGGATCGTGTATCCAGTGTTATGATATATGGTGTAAAGGGGAAAGCAATAGGTTTAATCCGTGGAATAGATAGATAGACAGGTAGACAGATAGAACAACGCCATTCAGGCGTACAGGCAGGCAGCCAGACAGATAGATAGATAGATAGATAGATAGATAGATAGATAGATAGATAGATAGATAGATAGATAGATAGATAGGTAGATAGATAGATAGATAGATAGATAGATAGATAGATAGATAGATAGATAGATAGATATGTTTCTTTATTAGCCACACAGGGCTGCACACAGATAGAACAAATTACAGGTAGAGCTTTTCTTTTGAAGGTATTAAAAAAAAAAAAAAAAAAAAAAAAAAAAGAAGGGGAGGTTCGATCAAAAGGGATCGTAAAAGGAGAGAAAGAGGACAAAAAAAAAAAGGGGGGTAAAAAAAAAAAAAAAAAAAAAAAGGGGGAGAGAAAAAAAAAAAAAAAAAAAAGATCAATAGGGATCGTTATCACAGAAATGTCAATATGAAGTGTAAAGGGGAGGACAGGTGAGGTTTACCCGTGGAAAGAAAAGCCTACGGAAAAGACCACGGTAACCTCGGTCAATGAAGTCACATTTTATATTTCTTTTTTTTTTTTTTTTTTTTGCAAATAAGCAACTCTCTGTTTTCGATTTCTGGGTTCATAGGACTATGCTCAAGGTGGCTTCGTCATTCATACGTGCCATTCTTGCTACATTCACCCATCTTTTTTTAAAACATTCGCTAGACAAAACTTGCCTCTCTACTCTCACTTTCCTTTTCAAGTGGTACTTGAAGAAGTTGATGAGAGATTGACCAGAGAGGAAAGTGTTTGTCTCCAATCCTTTCAGACGCGTCCACCAGATACATTCTTTCGCCATAGCCACAAGGATGATGAAAATAGCTCTTCCTTCCCGTTTGAAGGAAGGAGGCGTGACAATATTGACGATAGACTCAGCTGATAAACCGACTCGTCCCACACGTGACAGCAGTTGTTCGACATAAGCCCACAGGTCGGAAATTGTTGGACACTGAACGAGTGCGTGCAGAACGGTTTCGTCGCTCTGACCGCATCTCGGGCAGGTCGGCCCCGTGTTTCTCGAGCCGTGTCTGTAGAGCTTATCCCGAACGGGTAGCGCTTCTCGGTAGCACTGCCAGGCCAGGGATCTCTGGAAGTTGTCCATGGGCCCTGGCCCGAAAGTCGTCCCGAACAGGCGGGTCAGGTACTCCTCGTCGACGTCCAGGTTCGCCCCGAGCTCGTCGTCGTACCTCCCCTCCACTAAACCCCTATAGAATGCTTTGGTTGTGTTGAAGTCACTTAAGGTCGACCCAGGACGGCAGAGTTGCTTGAGAGCAACGCGACACTCGCGGTGCCATTCGCCCTTCCTCGGCCTCTTTTTGATCCACGACTGCAGTTCGGTCATGGAGACGAGCTGCGGGAAAGCGTGCCTCACAAACGGCGACCACACCTGTTCACCGTCGTCTACATAGAGCCAGAGATGTCGCAGTCTCAGCGCGTGTCTGCGCATCATCAACCACGGCATGCCCAGCCCTCCTTTTAACGGGTGTTGACAGCAAATGGATCGCCTGACCATCGGGACGCATCCTTTCCACAAGAAGCGAAAGAGGATGCGTTGTAGTTTGGTGATGGTAGGGTCGGGACAAGGTACGACGGTCAGGCGGTAGTAGATGACGGACGCGATGTACGTGTTCGCCACCTCCGCTCGACCTTTTAGGGACAGTTTCCTCTCGGCCCATTGCCGGGCGAGAGTGACCACCCTACTCGTTATCTCGTTCCAGTTCTTCTCCACTTGGAGGTCCGGACCAAACCAGACCCCGAGCAACTCAACCGGGCCGTCGGTCCAGCGTCCCACGACGGAGGCGCTGGTGGACGGCATGGGCTTGCTTCTCCAGGTGCCTAGTCGCAAGCCCACTGACTTTTCCCGGTTGATTTTCGCTCCTGTCACCGCTTCGTAGTTTTTCAGTGTCTCGCCGACCAGCTCGATGTGCTCGTGGCTAGACACTATGACGGTGACGTCGTCCGCGTATGCAGACACGCTCGTCCCGCATCCCAATTCTCGCGGGATGCCCCTTAGAGTCGCCAGCTTCCGCAGTAGTGGCTCAAGAGTCAATACGTATAGAAGCGCCGAGAGGGGGCATCCCTGACGGACCGAACGTGCAATGTCGAAAGGTCTCGATAGATGTCCATTTACGCGAATTACCGAACGGATGCCTCTGTACAAGGCAGCTATCCAGCCGCGGAAGACGGGACCGAAACCAGCCGCTCTCAGGACTGCCTCCAAGTATCGATGGTCTACCCTATCAAAGGCTTTTGATTGATCCAAGTTGATCAGGGCCCCACCCATGCCAGGTTCGTTAACTACCCTGTCTATGATGTAGCGCATCAGATGGAGGTTGTCATGGATGGTCCGGCCTGGCACGGCGCATGTTTGCGCCTTGTCGACCAGTTTCTCGATGACAAGCGCCAACCTCTTGGCTAGCACCTTGGCCAAAATTTTCAAGTCTGCATTAAGCAGAGTGATGGGCCTAAAGTTATCTATTACATTTCCCTTGTTTAGATCTTTCTTCAGCAGTGTTACGGCTCCTCGGCTCACAAAACCAGGAATGCTCCCGTTTTGCTGCCAGTTGCAGTACACCGCCGCCAAGAGATCTCCAAACAAGTCTGGCATACAATTGTAAAGCTCGTAGGGTAGACCATCCAAACCCGGTGATTTGTCCCTCGAGCATTCTGCCATCGCTTCCCGCACTTCCGCCGCCGTGATGGCACCTTCGCAGCACCCTGCCTTTCTTGTCGAGAGTCGTGGTAGGCTATGTAGGTAGGCACTGAAGTCCACCCTACGTTCTTGCCCTCCACTCGTTCCGAACAGTCGGGCAAAATGCTGCTGAAAGGCCTCACACATTTTACTTGGCTCGAGCAATTCGCGCCCCTGTTCATCTACCAGTGACCGAATGGTGGCTTTGTTGCCCTGTTGCGCCTCTGCCACCCGGCCTCTCTCGCGGCTCCAACACCTTCGTTCCTTAGAGCACGCATCCTAGCTCTGACAGCACATCCTTCGTGTTTGGCGTTGAAGTGTTGGTCGAGGGCCAACCTCGCCGCCAAAACGTCGGATGCGATGCCGCTTCTAATTGCCTCTTCTAGCTTCTTAACTAGCTCACCCTCTACTCTATTTCTATCTATGGCTAGTGCTTTGCTGTACCTAATCGCTTCTGCTTTTACTGCTCTCTTGAGGGCAAACCACCATTTGTTGTTGATGATGGCTCCCGTCAAAGCCCTCTTTACTAGTGTGCTAATCCGGTCTCTGAAAACTTGTCTCGATGGGAAAGACGCGTTTAGTTTCCAGTATCCGGGACCCTGCCTAAGTGTCTTACCTAAGTCTAGCGTACATGTCACAAGTTTGTGATCCGTGTAGCTGACTATGTGGAATTGTGGACATCCTATGCTATCTCTATCTACTGTCCTACACAGTATCCTATCTAGATACGATCTCGACGACCCGATGCGGTTGCTCCATGTCCACGTTGGCGCATTCGGGTGGTCTAGTCGAAACCTGTCAGACAGTTGAAAGCGTCTGAGCAGGTCTCTGAGGCATTTGCATCCCCGTCTATTCCTATCTCTACCCACGTAGTCTACATGCGTGTCCAAGGTAGCATTCCAATCCCCCACTAAGAGTAAAGGACGAGACGTTCCCAAGAAAACTTCTAGACGTTGAAAGAAATCCGCCCGACCTGTTAAGGGCGGTGCGTAAACTGATACGAGTCGAAAAGCGCACCCATTGCTGCCGTCGACATCCAGGACGACCAGTCTACCCTCCGGGTCTACGAATATTGTCCTTACATTGAGATCCAGACTCTTGTGAAAAAGTACCGCGGTGCCACTACCGCCCATTCTCGGCAGACAGGGGGAAAAATAAATGTTGAACTGTCCGCCAAACATGGTCTTTAGGGCCCGCGGATTGTGGAGTCTGGTCTCGCTTATGGCTATGATTTCTAACTTATGTGACTTTATGTCATTTAAGAGGTACCCTTGTTTCCAAGGGGACCCCAAGCCACGCGCATTTACACAACCAATCTTGATCATAGTTCTAATGAATTAGAATACAGAGGGTTACTTACTGCTCGAAAGTTTTTGCTTTCTCCTCCGTTGGTTTGTCCTCGAGAAGATCCCAGTACAGTTTCTTTGTGAGATATTTTTGGCATTTACCAACCGCACTGGGGAAAATGCCTTTGAGTGTGTGGTGCAGACTTTTGGAGATGTGTATTATTTTGATGTGGTCTGGTGGTGTGTGTATGGGTGGTTGTTTGTTTTTATGTCATCTTCTGTTATGTTTGTTTTTGATTGGATGTATTCCATCAAATTTGTGTTTTTTGGTGTCTATGGCTGTGAGCATGTTTGCTGTATATGTTTTTGTGGTGTTGGTGTGGCTGTTGTTTGCGTTGGGTTTTGAAATGTCTTCGGGAGATGTATTTCCCCCTGCTTTGTTCGTGTTTGCATTTGGTTTGGTTGTGTTTCTGCTCTTTATTTTCCTTCTTTTTGTAGCTATTTGCCATTCCTCACTGGTTTCGTCTTCCGACGAAATTTCTGAGGAATCAGAAGGGGGTAGGGGTATGTTGTGGGCTTCTATGTATGTCTGTGTAAGTGGTTGTATTGTTGTTTTCGTTGTTGTTGGTTGTTGAGTGTTTGTGTGTGTTGAGTGCGGTATAAGGGATGGGGGATCAGTTTGTGTGTGATTTCTTTGTTTTTCTGTTCCTTTGGGTTTTGCTGTTGATGGTGGTGTTGGTATTTTTCCAGGTGTCGAGTGGTTTTTGGTTGATGACGGATTAGCTTGGTGTGCTTCTCTTGTCGTCTTCTGTGTTGATGGTGGTGTGGGTAGTAGAGCTTTTTTTCCGGAGTGCTTTGGTTGTGGTAGTGGTTGTTTGTTGTGCTCTTGGTGTGCAGTGGTTGGGCACGTCTTTTTCAAGTGTGTTTCGCTTCCACACAAATAGCAGCGTGGTCGCCTGCCCTCTACCACTATATAGAGTTTGTAGCCTCCTGGCAGTTCTATAGCCGTGGGTATCTTCTCTCTTGCTGCTTCATCCAATTGAAGCAGGAATTCGATTGATTTGCCCACATAGTCTTTCTCTCCTAGAACCGCGATTTCCAGGATGTTTGTCTCTGACATTGTCTCTGACATTTCAAAGCAGATGGCAGAGACCACCCATTGTGTTTCGACATCAAATGGTATGTTTTTTATTTGGACTTTCGTGACCCTTTTGTTTAAATAGACTGGTATCATTACAAGTCGTCCGAATGTAGCTCCAATGTGGAAAAACGTTTTGCTAAACTTTCGTTGAGGAAACGTACTTGGACTGTACCAAATTTGTTTCCCCAACTGATATATTCCTTGGAGTCCCATACAGGACGAAGGCATTTATCGATTTTTTCCTGCGGTGCATTTTCTGTTCTTCTTGTTTTTTTGTTTATTACTTTATAATTATTGTTTTTTTTTGCGTGTTTTCCACGATGTGTTGTGGAATATGAAGGTGCAATTTGTCTCCTTCTTTGGAGAAGAGTGCCTTTGTGCGGTTTATCTCTTGTGTGGTGAATGTTACAATTGTTCTTTTTTGTTTTGTTACGTCCGCAAAATTCGTTTTGAATTTGGCAGTAGAAGTGTTAATTGTGCAGTATTAATTGAAGTCATGGTAGTGGTGTTGGTGTTGGCGGTATTAGCAGCAGAAGGCTTGGATGTAGCATTTGACGTCGTAGTAGTGGTGTTGGTGTTGGCGGTGTTGTCTTTGGTAGGCGGCTTTGTGCCAATTTCGTTGTTGTTGTTGTTGGTGGTGATGGTGGTGGTGCTGGCATTCATGTTTTCGTTTGTATTCATTTTGAAATCCCTTTCTCTGTCCCTTTATCATCAACAAGTGGTGTGGGGAGTGAGGGGAAATCTATTAATGTCTTTGGGGTCGCGGCGATGGTGAATGCGACGTTAGATTTGTTGTTGTTGTTGTTGTTGGTGGTGATGGTGGTGACAGCGGTGTTCACGCTGCGATGTTTAGCAGCTAGTGTAGCAATAGTGTTTTGCTACCGTTCTGCATGACTGGCGGGCTAGCCACGTGGTTTCTAGTTGCCATTTTCAAAATGAAAAATGGCTAAAAACCCACGAAAGTTTTGAACGTTTTTTTGTAATTTCGCCCATACAGGGGCGGAATTCTACGTGAATAATTCTCAGGTTTTTTAGTGAATGAATTTGCACAACGATTAAAACAAAATATTTGACAACAAGGAGTTTTAAACATGTAAAAGTGGCCAACTACTTGGAGCCGATATGACTAGCGTCCGTCCATTGTGATTAGGTAGGTAGATAGATAGGTAGGTAGATAGATAGATAGATAGATAGATAGATAGATAGATAGATAGGTAGGTAGATAGATAGATAGATAGATAGATAGATAGATAGATAGATAGATAGATAGATAGATAGATAGATTCATGCATACATTCATACCTACATGCACACATACCTTTATACATGCATATGTGCATACATAGGCGCATAGACATAAATGTACACCAGTATATGCACATTACCTCACATAGTTATGCATATAAGTATTTTTCATATATTTAACACACGCATTTATTAAAACGTATCCCCTTGCAAATGCTCGCAATATATATATATATATATGTGTGTGTGTGTGTGTGTGTGTACATACATAATTTACGTCTGGTGACGTAATGCAATAGACAGGTAAGTATTATAAGTGTTCAGTTTGGTTTACCGCTAAAACTCCATTTAAGTTTCATCGTTCATTAATTCAGTGGTTCTACCTACCATCCAGTCGAATATTTGGTTTTAGATCACGCAAGTGGTTTCGTATGTCACCGTTCGTTTATGCTTCGAGAGGAAATATTCCCACTTGTACTCATATGTACCATTAGAGCTCGCAGTTTTCTATTTTTGACATAGGTTTCGTTTATTTTACATTCTGTGTTATTACTATTTTAATAAAAAGCACTACGTCGGTTATGACGACGAAGGTCCCAGCCGATACGTTCAACGGAACAGCCTGCTCGTAAAATTAACGTGCAAGTGTCTGAGCACTCCACAAACACGTGTATCCTTAACGTAGTTCTCAAGGAGAGTCAGCGTGACACAGTGTATGACAAGACTGGCCCTTTGAAATACAAGTACTTCTCATTTTTGCCAGCTGAGTGGACTGGAGCAACGTGAAATAAAATGTCTTGCTCAAGGACACAACGCGTCGCCGGGAATTGAACTCACGACCTTACGATCATGAGCCGAATACCCTAACCACTAAGCTACGCGTCTTCACACTATTTTAATAGGACGTATCCAAAAATTCACCCCTGTCAGATATTATTCAGTTTGAGTCATTGCTTAAGTTTACAGCTCTTCACGAGTAAATGGCGCTGCTTTTTTCTGGGCGCCACTTTTCAATGTCCTTAAGAATTAGCTTTGTTTTGAAATGTATTTCTTTTATTCGAAGTATTTTATTCTCTAAAAACATTTCTATATTTAAGTTACTTATATTACCAATCTTTGATTTCTTCACTTACGTTAAGAAACAATTTTTTCTAGAGTGTTATATTTCTGCCTCAGATTTATTTCTGCAGATTCTGTAGCAGCCTTTTCACTCGCCACACTACTACCATTCAACTTACCGAGATCTTTCTGCAGTATATTTATGTCATCTTCCAATCTTCCTTTCAACCACGGCTTATTCACCTTGCTCTCTTCTGTCACCTGATCCACACCAATTCTCTCTTCCCAATTAAGCCAACAGCTGAACAAATGAACCGTCGTTAAAAGTCTGTCATGTCTCAAACACTGTGAAATGTTTCACTATGTTATCCACCTCCAATATTTCTATTTTTAATTTATTTCTATCAAGATGTCATGGTTTAAGTGGTTCCTATATGTTTACGTTTCCGAAAGCGTTCCAAAACTCTCTCTCCCCTCTATTTCTATTGGCTATTATTATCAGAATTATAGTACTGTCATAATTTACCAACATAGAGGCTTTTCGTCTTCGGCGTTGCTTTCTTTAACCGTCAACGTTTTCCTCTGAATTAATCTAACCGTCAACGTTTTCCTCTGAATTAATCTTTTAAAAAATTCCTTGCAGTAACACACCTACCCATCCCCATAGAAGTTATGCCGACTTCATTCACAAAGACCTTACAAAGAAGACTTTGAGTATTTATAAGACTTATCTTATAAATGCCCACATCGGATGGTGATTAAGATCAGTTACCAGGTACACTTTAAAAGTAACCGCTACCAGTACAACTATGTTTAATATACATACCAAACCGTCGATGAGGTCTCTATATCAGGAGTTTGAACCTCTACGCCAGAAGTAGACATCCTATACTAAGGAGTGGACATCCAAGATCAGCATTGAGCACCCTGCATCAAGAGTGAAAAACCCTGGAAGTGAGGAAGCTCACAGCTGCATTTAGATGTTAAATCTCCCTCAAACGAAAATAAATGAAAAGTAATAGTTCAGCCCGAAGAACAAAACAATAATTTTATAGGTATCTGCTTGGCCTGCGAAATCCCCAGACCTAACCGTGTGTGATTTTTTTTCTAGTGGAGATGTGTAAAAGATCGCGTTTATGTTCCACTGTTACCCACTAACCTCGATGACCTTAAACATCGAATAACAGTAACGATCAACTCAGTGGATCGTGATATGCTGATACTCGTCAGGGAGGAATTCTCTTACCGCATTGATGTTGCCCATGCTGCAGGTGGTGGCCACATTGAACACTTGTAAGACAGGAAATAAAAGTTGATTGTGAGTAAACATTTGTGATTTAGCTGGAGTCTTCTATTGCTTTTCCTTATCAAAATATTGTGTAATGAAATCGGTTCATTCCTTTTGAATAAAACTGTGTTACATACAGGTGATTTCATAAAATTAAATATGAAAAATTAACGATTCATTATTTTTCTCAGCGCAGATACCAGCCTTCAATTTCTTGTACTTTTGCAGTTATAAAAAGTAGATGCTTACACCTGTTCTACACTGTCTTTCGACTAGCTAGAAATACTTGCAAAATCTCTGAAACATTTTTACCTTCTTAACATAGAGAAGACACTTTGGATAATATTATCTTAAATGCGTAGTGTTAGAAGAATTAGCGAGATCATTCTTGTTTGGCCAACTTAATTATGGCTTTCCTCGGTCACTAACGACCCAGGGTTAAAAACTCTCTCTTTCTTTCTCTCCTTCTCATATATGTGTGTTTGTTTGTTTGTGTGTTGTGTGTGTGTGTGTGTGTGTGTGTGCATTAATGGTCAGAGAATCACGAAGTGGCACAAACTGGTGACTTTTCGAATGTTTCTTAAATGTGTAATTCGTATATATTCACCCTGATGAAAACAGGGTTTTCGTATGATGTGATATCTCTATTCATCAATAAAAAAAGCTCGTTGGAAACAGCTGTGGTGAATGAACCACTATCCATCTGTTGTTATCCATACACGCACACAGGTGAGCACATAATTGCAAAACAAGGTGGAAGAAATATGGTACTCGAATACCAAAGGTATAATAATATACTTTTGTTAAAGCTGCAAAACTAACACAGGACTTTTACTCAGAGTTTCACGTCCCCGTTCGTCGGACAGTTATCGACTTACACATTTAATAATATATATATATATATATATATTAATTAATTAATTGTTTCAAGATTATATAAATACCTCTTCAAGGGATGTCAGCAGCCAAATTCCCCGCTTTTATCCAATGTATCAGTGAAATACTAAAAAATGTTAGCTTCACATTGACGGATATGGGTATATTGCCATTTATGTATCAGAAAAAGAAAATGAAGACTCTGGTATGCAGACATCAATTTATTGAAACAAATCAAGTTGAAACAATATCAAACTCATAAATCCTACAATTGTTTCCATGCCCAATTAATTCAAATTAGATGAATTAAATTACAGATTCATAATGAATATAGTTAATTGAACATTTCGTTAGGGTTATAACTTGATAGAAAAAGGAACTAGAACCGAATGTGCTGGTATATCATAGGTAAACTCAGCACTAAATTCAGATATGTTCATTAGAATGCATAATTTCAGATCTGTACATAAGAATGCTTAAACGCACATATCTGAATTTAATGTTGAGTTTACGAATGATATATCAACACATTGGATGTAGTTCCTTTTTCTATTAATTTCTAGCCCTGACGAAATGTTCAGTTAACTATATTCAATATGAATGTTTAATTTAATTTTTCTAATTTGAAATAATTGGGCAGGGAAACGATTGTAGGATTTGTTTCAATAAGTTGATGTCTGCATGTCAATTTCTCCATTTTCTTTTTCTTATAATATGTATGAATGTATCTGAAGAAGTTTGATAAACACAAGATACCATTTACACCATTTGTTCCCAACACATGCATCGACATTGTGGTTAGTTACATCCGCTGCAGTGAGTGTTCATTGTATAAGTGGATACAGATCCACAATAGTCCTTCAAGGAGACATTTTATTACATTATGCTAGAACAGATGAAATGCAAACATTCATACATACATACGCACATAAATATATACGCACATACAAACACATACATAGGTACATACATACATACACACACACATGCATACATACATACATACACACATACATACATGCACACATACATACATGCATAGTCACATAAGTACATACACACATGCACACACACATACATACACACATGCATACATACATATACATACATACATACACATATATGCATACATACATACATACATACATACATACATACATATACACATACGCATGCATACATACACACATACATACATACATACATGCATGCATACATGCATACGCATATAAATACATACACACGCACACACAAACATACATACACAAACATACATACATACATACATACACACAAGCACACACATACATTCACACACACATATACACACATACATACATACATACATACATACATACATACATACATACATACATACATACATACATACATACATACATACAAAAAATACATACACACACATATTCAAGAGTTACAGTACATTCAAACTGAAAGTTCTAGAGAACAAAACCAACGGTAGAAAACATAAAACGAATCAATAAGAAAAAAATTAAAGAGTGTCTAGAATTTCTTAGCACTCGGTAGTAATAAACGACCTATAGAGATCGGAACTGGAGATCGATGAAGAACTCCTGATCAAAAGTAAGAGATAAACAAATCTGAGATAGAACAAATGTTTTAAAGAGAATAATTTGACCATAGGGCATTACTGAAACCCTTGTTGTTGTGGCTGTTGTTGTTCTTATTCCTGTTGTTGCGTTGTTATTTTGCAGTTTGTTTGTTGTTGTTGTTATTGTTGTTGTTATTGTTGTTGTTGTTGTTGTTGTTGTTGTTGTTGTTGTTGTTGTTGTTGTTGTTGTTGTTGTTGTTGTTGTTGTTGATGATGACGATGACGATGATGATGATGACAACGACGATGACGATAATTATCATGATGACGACGACGATAATGATGAGGATGATCATGATGACGACGACGACGATGATGATGGCGATGATGATGATGCTGTATTTGTTTAGTTCCAGGAAGACCTTGGTAGACAGATCTACGGAAAAGACTTTTCAGGGAACCTAGTACTAATTTAATATAGCTTCCATCTCTAAGTCGGTGCGGCATTTAACTTGAGAGATATTTGGCTGCTATTTCTAGTAAACTGGGTGACCATGTAGAGTTGCCCCCTATCAAGTCACCTTCCCCCTTCCATGAGATGGCAGTGAAGGATGTGCTGCCGAACTAAGCAACGTAACTTAAGATCAAGTCATCCTCTGACCCGACACTTGATCCAAATACCTAAGCAGAGTAGAACTACTAAAGTTATTCTCGGTCCTGGTATTGGTGTTAATAGGGGCCCCATATTAAATCTACCCTCAGCAACCCTTACAGGCTGCTGTACCATTTCCGGCTACCTACATTCAGTGAAGTGTCTTTAGTTGATTTGAAGAAGGTCCTAGACCAAGGTCGGCGAACCGGGGTAAATTATTCCAAGTGGGGTAAAGATGAAATTCTTGGGGGTAATGCGGTTTCCGTAAACATAAGTAACAATACATTAAAAAAAATGTGTTCCTTGTTACGACAGAAATTTTTCTTCTCTGTCCAGTGTAATGGTTGTGTTTTGACGTAACACCATTTTCAACTACAAATAATTTAGTTGCTAAGGCGTTGTCAAGTGACTAAACATATATTTATCAGTTGTTTATTACCTGCCTTATCCTTATTTTTTGACACACGTGTTTTTGCTTTGCTTCAGTTGCTTTAAGTAGTTATTCAATTCAATTCTTTAACGACCGGTGTAGCTTTTTAGGTGCATTGAAATAATACAAAAAATTACAATCCATATTTGAATTGTTCAGTTTTTGTGACTAACGAGTTTTCTATATTTGTTGTATGGGATACAGTTATAAGGCATCTTACAAAACTCAAAGAGCGTTTCTCTGATTGCTTTCCAGATCTTGATTCACAAACACTCAGTTGGGTTTTAGATCCCTTTAAATGTGAAATTGCTGATGTACCAGAAGATCCTCAAGGGTTGGCAGAGACACTTGTTGAACTTTAATCCAATAATGAAGCACGTATTGAGTTTGAAAACAAGCAGATCTGTCACATTTTTGGATGTCAGCTGCTGCAAAGATTTTCAAAATTGCACATGAGGAGGCAGTCAAAAAGTTGCTGCCTTTTGCAACAACCTACCTTTGCAAACGAGAACTTTCCACTCTAATGAACATAAAAAACAAAGCTGAGAAACTGACTGGACCCCGAAAACTGTATCCAAGTTGCCCTGGCATCAAAATAACTCAATTTTGATGTAATTCTAACAAACACGAAACAACATCATTTCTCCAAAACCTGAAGTGGAAAAGTTTCTAGAAAAATACTTTTGTTTCATAAAGAGGTTAATAATTTATTTTATCGTATTTGTTTTATACTTTTTATATTTAGAATTGTATTCTCCACATAAATAAATTCAATAAGCCTTTTGAATTCAAAGAAGCTACGATTTTCTTCCTTTCAAATCAATGAGGTAATGTTGGCGTAAATAAATATAATTTAGGGGTAATTGGTAAAAAAAAAAAGTTCCCCGACCCCTGCTCTAAACAGTAGGATTTGACCCGGGATCACATGATTACCAAACAGACATCTTAAACACACATGCTTCCACTTTCCCTCTCTATATCTCCCTTTCTCTCTCTCGCTTTATCTACTAGTACCTCTTTATTTCTTCCTTCTTTACTTGTTTTATTACACAATAGGGGATACACATGCGAATGTGATGACACACATGCACAGATGTATACACACATACACAAATATACAGAAAGGCAGATAGATAGATAGATAGATAGATAGATAGATAGATAGATAGATAGATAGATTACATAGATAGAAAGTAAGCGATCTCCTCAAACAATGAATCCAAATACACTTTCCGTTTTACAAGAATAAAAGACATCTCAGAATAACTAGACTAATACATACGAAGCTGAAAACCGAACATAACATAGGCGTGTTCACATCATCAGCTCCCAAACCGATATCATTATGGTTTCGACACCTGGGCAGTACCATTCGACCCAGCTCTAAAAGCGTACACGCTGCCTGGGAATCTGTCAGCTTATTACTACAAGTAAGAACATGGAGTACGCAATTAGTGAGAACTAAGAGCTATAAAATAGTGCTTATAACACAGAACTAATTCCAAAAAGGAAGTTCAGACAATAAAACAGACTTACATAAATACTTCGTTTCTCAATCAACATTGCATCATGAACATGATATATATATATATATATATATGAAAGATAAAAGAAAAAAGATTTATTAAAATGTTCAAACCTGTTCTGAATGGAAATAACAGCAATAATATAACAACCAGTTAATGATGTGGATTAATAAGTATAAACAAGTTACAGAATTTCGGTACACCTGTTTCAACTTTATTCAACGGATATACTATTCAATACGCAGTTATACAAATTCGAAACAAAATACCCACACACAATGTGTGTGTGTGTGTGTGTGTCTACATGTGGATTGTTGGCGATTTTTTTCCTCCGTCTTCGTGTTCTTCTGGACTTTCCTCTGTCAGCTGTTTCTGAAGAAGAGCTTTGCTGGAAACATAAAACACCCTTTCTTTCCTTCTCTCGCGTTGTTGTTTTTTATTTCTTGTCCTTCTTTTCTCCGTTTTCTATTTTATTAATTATATATATACGAGCAGAGATACCTAGCCTTGCACGGGATAAAAACGGCATAGTTTTTATATTGCTTTGCTTGTTTCAGTCATGTGACTGCAGCCATGCTGGAGCACTGCCTTTGGTCGAACAAATCGACCACAGGATTTATTCTTTGTAAGCTTAGTACTTATTCTATCAGTGTCTTTTACCGAAAGGCTAAGTTATAGGGACGTAAACACAGCAACATCGGTTGTCAAGCAATGATGGGGGTACAAACACAGACAGACACACACACACTCACACACACACAAATACACACATATTTATATGACAGTCTTTCAATTTCCGTGTGCAAAATCCGCTTACAAGGCTTTGGTCGGCCTGAGGCTATAATCTATATACATATATGTAAATATATATTATATATATATTATATATATATATATATATATCCATATATATGTATATATATATATATCCATATATATATATATCTATATATATATATATATATATACATATACATATATATATATATAAATAATATATATATATATAATATATATATATATACATATAATAATATATATATATATAATATATATATATATATATCTATATATATATATATATATATATATATATATATTATATATATATATATATATAATTATAAAGAAGGGCAAAACAATTATATGCCAATATACTGAGAAGTAGACTTTATATCGTCAATCACCACATGCAATATTTTTCACTACAAATACACAGCGTGTTGAAAATGAGGAAAGCAAGCTAACAAATTTTTTTTTTATTTTATCACCGAATCGGATCAATTTCTGGATTAATCCATAAAGGATTATTCCTTCATCAGCGGAGAACGCGATAAGAAATAAATGGGATACTTACATATACCCATGGAAAAAGCAGATGCAAAGTCATGAGAACATTTAAGCACCCCAAATATATCCAAATAGAAATTCTGTAGAAAGACTCAGCACACGTGTAATCCGTCAGGAAACTCACGTAGAGTGGGCAACAGTCTCGAAGTGAATGGTAAATGCTAATAAATTTACTTCTGTCTTATTTCTTTTTTCTTATTTTCCAGGTGGCCGGTCGCGTGACTGTTCAGGAGCCAGCTAAGATAGCAGCACGCTATGAAGTGTGAAATTACATTGTTTTGTTTCAGAGTTGGTGACGTGCATAGAAAGGTAATCAAACAATATGTCCGGAGACAATAAAGTGATGACCAAGGGCTTAGTGAACGGTGCAAAAAGTGGTCGTCTAACCACATTCCGATCAGCAGAGAACGTGGCAACAGCGTAGGAAATGTTTAATCGCAGCCCGCAAAAATCAACACGTTAATCCACGAGAAAGTGGACTAACAAAACACACAATGCGTACGGTGTTGCATAAAGAATTGAATTTTCGTCCATGGAAACCCAATTATGTGCAGGAGCTAAAACCTGAAGTCTCCAAGGAGTTCAGATCTCACTCCATGTGATTTTTACCTGTGGTGTTACACAAAAGAGGTGGTGTACAAAGACAAAACCTAGCACACTGGAGCACTTAGAGACACGGATTCAAGAGGTTCTCAGTGATATCCCAGACGACGTT
>NW_021833029.1:25000-35000 GCF_006345805.1 Octopus sinensis
AACATCTGCTTTGTATCTTTCCAGGTGAGCTGGCATTTGACTGTTCAAAGAAGACTTCGAAATAACTAGTGGTGAGGCACCTGCAGAAAAAGGGTTTAGCTCCCAAGGACATTCATATTAACATGGTTGCTACAGTAGAAGATGAAGCTCCAGTGCAAAAGTGGGCGGCTGAATTTAGGAGGAGAATGAAGAGCCTTGAGGATGATCCAAGTTTTTGACATCCTGAAACTGCCACCACCGAGGAAAAAATTAATCGTGTTCACCTCATGGTGATGATGACAGAGGATTGACCATAAATCAAATGATCAATGATCTTAGCATATCCCGTGAGAAAGTGGAGAATATTCTGCACAATGAACTTGGCATGACGATGGTTTCTGCTCGGTGGGGGCCACATCTGACACCTGATTCAAAGCGCACCTGTATACCAGGGAACGATAGATGAGAAACGTCATTTACCGTTTGTGACCAGATGATCCCTGTTTTGGGGGTTATCTTATGTAATGCCATGTTACTTCAAAATGATTAAACGATCAAAGAGAAATAACGACCAAATTTCCCTCAATTTACACCCCATTATCTTTACAATCAAAGACAAAGATACATTTGATAAAGTAATCTTAGAGACAACCTAAATCGACGTGATTGTAGCGTTTGGAATACTGTTGACCGTAGATCTACTTGAGTGGGTCGACTTAGGACTAAACATCAACTCTACCAACCTTCTGTTTCCAATCGAATCCATCCCAATAATACACGGGGCTTCGTACTGATTGCCTAAAACCTCTCCATCGATTTCTTTACGTTGCTGATATCGTTGTTCTTTTAGCCTAAGTCATCTTTTATCGATCAGTTCTATTATCAAAGGCGTTCGCTCTGAGGCCATCCAATTCGTTTTTTTATATGCAAAGAACCTTGTACTACATTATTAAAGTGTCTTCTTTGTTGTATGAAGGTACGTGTGTGAGTTGAAGAAGAATTGGCTGTTATTTCTAGCAAATTGCGAGTCCACTTAAAAGCTCCCACGTTAGGATGCATTGTTGTTGTTATTGCTTTTGAACAACAACGACCACAATGCGGGAGCATTAAAACAGAATGCTATATGAACCGCAGTGTATATGATACAATGTATACGTGTGTGTGTGTATGAGTGAGTACGTGAGCGAGTGCATGTGTATATGCGTATGGGTATCTGGTATGTGAGTGTGTACACGTGTGCACATGCACACACATAATTTCCTAGTTTTTACGTGAACTATGATGTCCTTCCTGCTCAGGACCTCTGTGGAGGCTATGAATGCTTTTCAGCTCTGCTTAGAGAGCAAATATGGACGATGTAATTAGCTTCCAGCTTTCTGTGACTCTCTCACTGAGATAAGTGATAAAATTAATCAGATAGTCGCGGCATGGGAGAAAATTCGATTCTAGTTTAGTTTCTAGAATATTTTATTATTTTCTCTTGTTAGTTATTTTAATTTTCTCGTTCTCGAATTTTTTTGTGACTATTATTTTTGCAGTTGTTGTTATTGCTACACATATTCATGATGATGTTATTACATATTTTATATATTAATTCATCTATTCATTTATGTATTTAATGCCTCTTAATAATTTACTTCGTAAATATACGTGTGTATTATAAATATCCATATGGATGTGTGCTTCTTTATTAATAATTTAGTTTATAAGTAAATACGTATATGATATCTGTCCGCGGTGGGTTAAACACGATGTATGAGTAAGAGAATTAGTGGCGACAGAGGCAGGGTCCTTACTTTCATAATATTCCTATTTTAAACTCGTTAGAGGAAAGTGAATCTTCTTGGCAGTGAGGGGGTAAAAACGCATTAAATGTGAGAAATTTCGAAGAAAAATTTCTATCGACGAACGATGAACTGATACCTGGTGGAAATCAATGCTTAAAAATCAGATAGGAGCGACCACTATCTATTTTCATGCACTTTATTGTTACTATACATTTTTTTCATTTCTTTTCTTTTTTCCTTTTTTTAGAAAAAAAAGTAAAACTTTAATGTTTCACTTACTCTATCACTGCGTTCTTTCAATGTATTTTTTTTTCTTGCTTTACTTTCTGTCTTTCTGTTTTCGTCTTTCCTTTCTTTTTCTTCATTTCTTTCTTCTCATTCTTATTCTTTTATTTTTTTTTCTATTTATTATTTTTATTTATAAACTTTTTTTTTATTTTTTGCTCATTCACTTTTATTTACTGCATTACCTTCTTAGTTTTGCTTTCCGATCGTTCAGCAAAAATATTTCTGGAAGATTGAATTTTTTTTTATAGTATTTTTTGTTGTTTTTTTTTCTTTCCAGATATAACACAAATATTAAAAAAAAGAATAAAACTTTAATTCAAAACAACGTTCATGGATTTTTTTTTACTGTTGTTGCTGCTGTTGGTGGTGGTGGTGGTGCTAATGCTGCTGCTGTTAGTGCTGCTGCTGTTAGTGCTGCTGGTGGTGCTAATGCTGCTGCTGTTAGTGCTGCTGGTGGTGCTAATGGTTTTGTTGTTATTGATGTGGCTGTATTTAATATATAACACAATAACTAATTTCCTTGGCCTTTCTACAAGCTGGCATTCCAGTACATATATATGTGTATATATCTATATTTTAGTATATTATTATATATAATACATATATACGCATGTATTCGTGTGTATATGCGTATATATATATATATATATATATATTATATATATATATATATATATATTATATATATATATATACTCTTTTACTCTTTTACTTGTATTTGTATTGTTTTTACGTCCTGTTTTTGTCACATTTTTTTCTTTCCTTGTTTTTACCCCTCTGCAAAGGAATTTTATTTAATTCTTTCGCAGGAAGGTCTAGTGCGACGAGTCGTGTTCTGTCCTTACCTTCGAAACACACATGGAGTCGAACTAGGGACAGCTGATGAAGGCGAATTTTCCTTGTGCTGTTTGTCTTGTACTCTGTTTTTCGTTGTTAAAAAAAGGTCCGTTTCCATGTTTGTTTTTACGTTTTCGTTTCTCGTTGAGTTCTACGTCTATTTGTGGTGTCCTGTACTCACGTATATATATTTATATATGCATGTATATATACATGTAGATGTAGGTACGTACATATATGTATGCATATATTTTATTTATTAAATTATTGCATGACTGAGCGCCCTCGCGTCGTTTCGTTTCCTTTCTGTTCTCCAAGTAAGTTTTTATGTATAATTATGACGCGAAACTCTATAACCCTTTGCTTGACCTTCCCTTCCTTCCTATCTGTCTTCCTCTTTGCCTGTCTCTCTCCTTATTTTTCACTCCTTCTTATTTTTCACCCTTTCTGGTTTCCTTTCCTCTCTATCTCTCTCTCTCTCTCTCACTCCTCCTCATCTCTCTCACTTCTCCTCATCTCTCTCACAGCCGGGTCGACCAACTTCCTTTCGCTGGCGCCTCCTACAAGTGAACACGCTTTTTTCCTGCACTCTTGAATTTTTCCTTGTCTAGGCTAAAAAAAGGCCCTCATTGTTTGTTTCTTTGTTTGTTTTTATTTCTTGTACTGTATTTTTTTGTATTTGATTTTTTATTTTGTATTTGTTTTTTTATTTGTATTGTTTTTACGTCCTGTTTTTGTCACATTTTTTCTGTCCTTGATTTTACCCCTCTGCAAAGGAATTTTATTTAATTCTTTCGCAGGAAGGGCTAGTCGACGAGTTGTTTTCTGTCCTTACCTTCGAAATACGCATGGAGTCGAACTAGGGACAACTGATGAAGGGGAATTTTCCTTATGTTGTTTGTCTTGTACTCTGTTTTTTCGTTGTTAAAAAAAGGTCCGTTTCCATGTTTGTTTTTACGTTTTCGTTTCTCGTTGAGTTCTACGTCTATTTGTGGTGTCCTGTACTCACATATATATATATTTATATATGCATGTATATATACATGTAGATTTAGGTACGTACATGCATGTATGTATGTATGTATGCATATATTTTATTTATTAATTTATATATATATATATATATATATACTCTTTTACTCTTTTACTTGTTTCAGTCATTTGACTGCGGCCATGCTGCAGCACCGCCTTTAGTCGAGCAACTCGACCCCGGGACTTATTCTTTTTGTAAGCCCAGTACTTATTCTATCGGTCTCCTTTTGCCGAACCGCTAAGTGACGGGGGCGTAAACACACCAGCATCGGTTGTCAAGCAATGCTAGAGGAACAAACACAGACACACAAACATACATATATATATATATATATATATACATATATACGACAGGCTTCTTTCAGTTTCCCTCTACCAAATCCACTCACAAGGCATTGGTCGGCCCGGGGCTACAGCAGAAGACATTTGCCCAAGGTGCCACGCAGTGGGACTGAACCCGGAACCATGTGGTTGGTTAGCAAGCTACTTACCACACAGCCACTCCTGCGCACATATACACACACATATATATATATACATATATATGTACATTTATATATATACACACACATACACACGCACACACACACACGCACACGCACATATATATATATATATATTTCTCAACTAAAACTGTCCGACGAACGGGAATTTGATACTCTGAGTAACAGCTTTTTATGTTTTTGCAGCTTTATTTATAAAGCATATAGCACTACCTCTGATATTCGAGTGCAATTTTTTTCCACCTTATTTATGTGCTTATTCTGGTATATATATATATATATATATATATATATATATATATATATATATTATATATATATATATATATATATATATAATATATATATAATATATATATATACATTCATTATATATACATTGAATATGTAGATATGGTTCTAATCAAAGTTGTGAAGCACATCTGCTTATTCCAGTACTCCTATGTTGTACGTAGATGTCATATTTGTGTGACGTATTCATAACAGTTGAAAACTACAGGAAAATATATTGAGTTATTACATATCAAAACAGGGGATTGTAAAAAAAAATGTTGACATTATTTAGTTACTAGTATACGTGCTTCATTTGCTATTAAGAGTTACAAAATTGTATAGGCGCAGGAGTGGCTGTGTGACTGAGTGGCTTGCTTACCAACTCCATAGTTCCGGGCCCAGTCCCACTGCGTGGCACCTTGGGTAAGTGTCTTCTGCTACAGACTCGAGCCGACCAAAGCCTTGTGAGTGGATTTGGTAAACAGAAACTGAAAGAAGCCCGTCGTATATATGTATATGTGTATATATGTGTGCGTGTGTTTGTGTGTCTGTGTTTGTCCTCCAGCATCGCTTGACAACCGATGCTAGTGTGTTTACGTCCCTGTAACTTAGCGATTCCACTGGCCAAAATCAAGATCCATTATAAAAGAGCGCTGGATTGACAGAATAGTTAGTGTCAGAAAAACTGCTGCTTTTTTTTGTATTTCTTTCGGCTTTTTATGTTTGAAGTTCAAATCCCACCATGGTCAGCTTTACCTTTAATTCCTTCCGGATGGATACAATAAAGTATTGCTCTTTAGTGTTTTTAAAGCTATTAAAGTCAACTGGACTGAAGAGATACCCTAGAACTTGATTAACATTTTAAATTTTGTTGGGGTACTTTCTGATTAGCAATTAGACAACAGGTAGGAATTTTTCAGTCACTTTTTTTTGTCAAGTCTTTAACACTATTAGCCACAACTTCTGATTATCTCAGGAAAATTTCATCATAGATAAGGCCAGTGGTGTTTGGAACATATGGATTAGGCTGCAGAAAACATTTTCCTGATACGGGTACAGGGAGAGAAAAGCAATCTTTGGAGAGTTGGTTTACGGTGCGATGGACTGGCGTCCCGTCCAGCTGGGGAACACATACGTCATAGAAACCGGGAAACCAGGCCCATGAGCCTGGCTAGGCTTTAAAAAGGCGCATTTATTATTTCATTAATATCTACACCTACTTAAACGCTTACATTTCTAAAGGGTTTGATGATAGATTAGTCCTAGTGATGGTATCAAGATTTTACTAAATGAGGCTCTCTTTGGATGAAGAGAACACATTGATTTCATTACATTAAATATACTTCATGAAAAGTTATAAGATAGTATGACTAAGGAAGAGTTGTAAGATGTTGTATCGATTGAAGAAACTAACAAGTAGTAACATTGCAACTACGTACTTTGGGGTCAGACCCTCTGCGTGAAACCTTTGTCAAGTGTCTTCTATTAGAGCCTTGGACTTTAAGGCGGCGAGCTGGCAGAAACGTCAGCACGCCGGGAGAAATGCGTAGCCGTATATCGTCTGCCGTTACGTTCTGAGTTCAAATTCAGCCGACGTTGACTTTGCTTTTCGTCCTTTCGGGGTCGATAAATTAAGTACCAGTTACGCACTGGGATCGATGTAATCGACTTAATCCGTTTGTCTGTCTTTGTTTGTCCTCTCTGTGTTTAGCCCCTTGTGGGTAGTAAAGAAAAATATTAGAGCCTTGGACTGGCTAGTGCCTTATGAGGGAATTTCGTAGACAACAACTGTGTAGAAGTTGTCTGTGTGTATGTAGATGTGGATGTCTTTGTGTTTGTACTCACCACAACCACTTGACAACAGACATTGGTTTGTTAACATTCCCATAACTTAGTGGTTCGACAAAAGAAACCAGCGAGAGTGAAAAGAATAAGTACTGGGATCTATTTGGTCACCTAAATTCATGAAGGGGAAGCTCCAGCATGGCTGTTGCTCAAATAATGAAACAAGTAAAAGGAAGATGAAAAGGATCCAAACTATTTCAAAAGCTTATTGTTCGTACATCTATGGCATTTATAGCTCCTATATCTACACCTGTGGTGGCGCATGGCTTAGTGGTTACGGTGTCAGCATCATGATCGTAAGATTGTGGTTTCGATTCCTGGACCGGGCGATGCGTTGTGTTCTTGAGCAAAACACTTCATTTCACGTTGCTCCATTCCACTCAGCTGGCACAAATGAGTAACGCTGCGATGGACTGGCGTCCCGTCCAGCTAGGGAACACATATGCCATAGAAACCGGGAAACCGGGCCCATGAGCCTGGCTAGGCTTTAAAAGGGCGCATTTACTATTTTATTTATATTTACACCTACTTAAACGCTTACATTTCCTACATATACACCGATTTGTATGCTGATTTAATACCTTTGTGCAATACTCAACATGTACAATGTTCAACATATACACTAACCGATGCTTCTACATCAGATAAAGTCATTACAGACAAAAATCTACATCAAAAGATGTCATAGGTTGTGAGAACCCCGAAACTATAAATAGAGAAACAGAGCTTATGATCTGCAAGTGTTCTGCTCTGGTCATCTGCAACCGTGGCTTTAGTGAAGAGAGGAAAAGAAGCACATGCTTTGTGTCCAATGAATTAATAAAGTTCTCACTTCTCGATAATGTGTCAACGGTTACCTAGAATAACAAGAAATCATGACTCTAAAAAACATCAAACAGCTGAATTTGGTACTCCAATTCGGGTCTCTCCGTTCCTGAGTATGTCGATGAACATGGAGACGCTCACAATATTTAGGTTGTCATCATGGATAGCTAGGATGATTTCTTTCGGCTGAACATTGCACAAAGGTTTTAAAACAGCATATAAGTCAGATCGTAATGTTTTGTTTGCGTGCAAGAACTGTTTTTAATGACATTGGACGACAACTCGGTAGACAAGCGAAATTTCTCTCAAATCACCAACAACACAACAATCTAAGTGAAGAACCATTCAAGTATATATAGGTCGTCGACAACTTACGACCTATCCGACATACGACCGATCAACTTTATGACGATTGGCGCGCCAGCTCGCGGCAGCAATAATAAATAGTCCAGTTGGAATCTAATGGGTTTAATTTCTTAGAAATTAACCCGTCTACGGATGATGTCAGCTAACAAACGCATCCCCTGGGTTTGGTTATTGATCACCACTGTGATTATCCCAAATGTTGGATGAATATTTTGTCGCGGAGACATCGAGGCAACCTTGTATTTGTTTATAAGATAACTACTTGGGACTCCGAATTTTTTGACTAACGCCAGTATAATAGTATAATACAAAATGCTGTGTGTGACTTTTACCCGAGAATACAACTTAAGAATGTGAAAATATAAAACAAAGCTGTGTAGGCTTATAGGCCGACTTACGACCAATTAGTTGGAACCAATTGTGGTCGTAAGTCGACGATTACCTGTATATATATATATATATATATATATAATATATATATATATATATATATATATATATAATATGTGTGTGTATGTGTATGTATGTACGTGTATGGGTGACAAAATTTCCAACTAACGAATCGTTTCCTTTCATGTGTCGTAAGACAATGTTGTAAGGAATTAAAAATAAAATTTTACCCTTTAGCTACGGAAAGTAAAAATATTTCACGGTGGTACACCAGCTTGGCCGCATCTCTCGATCTGAAACTTGTTAAAGAGCTGACGATTATATCCACACAAATTTCCTTATCCTTAACTGCGAAAGCAGTTCTACGTACCAGTCTATCTTCTGTTGACGAATGTCACGTTTCTAACTATTTTCTGCTGATATATCTCAAGTCTACCTAGACAACGTGACTTGCAGAAAATACCAATTATATTTCACTAGATATTCAACATCATTACTGGAATAGCCATAAAATTTAATTTCGCAGTTACTGAGTTAAGTTCAAAATGCTTCAACAGACAGATGACTAAGGCGGCGAGCTAGCAGAAAAGTTAGCACGTCGGGCGAAATGCTTAGCGGCATTTCGTCTGCCGCTACGTTCTGAGTGCAAATTCCGCCGAGGTCAACTTTGCCTTTCATCCTTTCGGGGTCGATAAATTAAGTACCAGTTACGCACTGGGGTCGATATAATAGACTTAATCCGTTTGTCTCTCCTTGTTTGTCCTCTCTGTGTTTAGCCCCTTGTGGGTAGAAAAGAAATAGGTATTTCGTCTGCCGCTACGTTCTGAGTTCAAATTTCGCCGAGGTTAACTGTGCCTTTCATCCTTTCGGGGTCGAGAATTTAAGTACCACTTACACACTGGAGTCGATGTAATCGATTTAATCCCTTTGTCTGTCCTCGTTTGTTCCCTCTATGTTTAGCCCCTTGTGGGCAATGAAAAAATAAGAAACGTTAACACGCCTGGCGAAATGCTTTGCGGTATTTCGTCTGTCTTTACGTTCTGAGTTCAAATTCTGCCGAGGTCAACTTTCCCTGTCATCTTTTCGGAGTCGATAAATTAAGTAGACGTTACGTACTGGGGTCGATCTAATTGACCGGACCTCTCCCCCAAAATTTCGGACCGTATTCCTAGAGTAGAAGAGAATAAAGAGAAGACTAAAATGAGGCACCAGAGTATATTAATTTTATTCTTTTATTCGTTTCACTCATTTGACTGCGGCTATGCTGGAGCACTGCCTTTAGTCGAACAAACCAACTCCAGGACTTATACTTTGTAAGCCTAGTACTTACTGTGTCGGTCTCTTTTGCCGAACCGCTAAGTTACGGGGCACGTAAACGCACCAACATCGGTTGTCAAGCGATGGAGGGGGGACAAACACAGACACACACACTAATATTTACATACATACATACATATATATATGTGTGTGTGTGTGTGTACTTTATTTAAAAGCAGCAGAAACAACTGTGAGTAACAGCTTTTGTTATATTTCTCCTGCTTTTAAATAAAGCATATTACTCTACCTCTGGTATTTGAGAACTCTTTTTGTCCACCTTTCACACTTCTGTGCTTACTCTGGTATGTATATATATATATATATGTATGTATATATATATATATATATATATATATATATATATAGTTAATCCAAAGAAGAAAGCACAAAAAAACACAACAACGCGGGGACGTGGAACAAATATAGTATTATTGGACGCTCAGGAAAGGAGGGTTTAACGTTTCGAGCGGAGCTCTTCGTCGGAAACATAGGAGAAGGAATGATCCAGAGAAGGGAAGACAGAGGAAGAAAATCGCCAGCGGTACACACGCGGTCACA
>NW_021833029.1:40000-42500 GCF_006345805.1 Octopus sinensis
TTAATCAATTGAAAGCACAGTCCTTGACACTGTACTTTAATTCTTTATCTACTTGACATTTTCGCCTCTACATAAGAATGTTTGCGAATATCGCATTTCCATTGTTTGCTACATAAATGCTGTAATAATAGCCATTGCTTGGTATCTGTGTCAACAGTTATTCTAATATCCAGTATCGGCTTAATTTACTTTAGTGACAGATAATTTGTGCAAAATAACATTTCTCAAGAAATTTATGTATGTTTTTAGATATTTTTGTGTGTGTATTTTGGTATGTTTTCTTTGTCTATTATACTTTCAAATATTTGGTTTTGGCTTTGGTTTATATTTTATTATTATCTTTATATTTTATTATTATCTATTTATTTACTTCCTTTTTTTACTCTAAAAATTTGTCGAAGAGATTTCAGTGAGAAGTACTCTCAGAGAAACAACTGACCGTATCATCGTCTAACAAGGTTTGTAAATTATCTGTTATTTTACTTACAAAACATGACCTAGAATTAAGGCTAAAGTCATCTTTAAATGGAAATCATATCGAAAAGTACAGAAATACGAGAAAAAATACTTTAGAAAAAATACTGAAAATAAAAATGAGGAGATGATTGGTAGTCATGTGAAAAAAAAGCGAACAGAAAGAAAATAATTTATATATAAAAGCGTGTATAAGTGTGTGTGTGCGTGCGTATGTATATATATGCACACACACACATACACACACATATGTATACATATATACACAGACAGATAGGTTGTAGTAGTAGTAGTAGTAGTAGTAGTAGTATAGTAGTAGTAGTAGTAACAAAATGTACTGTGGAGAGAACGATAAATGTCATCAACACAAGTAAATAGGGAATATGGCGGTGTCGAATTGTTACAAAGAAGAATTTAGAATTAAAAAAATATTCCTGAAGTAAGTTTGAGTGAAAAATAAAAAAGAAAATATCTTCTGTAGTGAATTAAGGAAACTGGTTCAACTTTCAGAAGTATAAGCTATACCTACACGAGTTTTTTTTTTATCTTTTTTTTTTCTTTCCTGGCTCCATAATGAGAACAGAATTGAAAGCACTCGGCAAGCAATTGGTAGAATAAGTGCTTTTCTGTATGCGTGTTTAAGATCTAAAAATAACAATCAAAGGGGAATAATTGCAATGAGCTCAGTTGATCGAAATTTAAGGTCAATACAGACAATTTAGATGCAAGTTAAGCTGGTGTATGCAGCGTGCATGGTCATATTATGATGAAGCAAAGGACATGTTTTAATTTTATTAGACCTCTTCAAGCGAAGTGTATTCTACACAGTTGGTACAACTAAGAGTGAGTACTAGATACATAAATAGAAGGGGTAATAGAGGGGAATATTAAGACAATATAAAATATGTTTGAAGGGAAATATCTTAGAGGAACTTTCTGTATTTTGAATACGAATATGGTGGACTCTCATATGAGCAACACAAATAATTGAAATAATAAATCGTTATTTATTATTTCTATGGTAAACAACAAGAATCGAAACAATCACTTACATATTTATCTTTGATAGATTTATAGAAATTCGAACGCAATATAATGGACACCGGTGTTTCGAAATGAGGCTCATCAGCCAAAAGTACCAGGACTAACAAGAGCCAGTAGCCTTATATATAATTCTGGAAGATGAGACGCAACATGTCGGATCACCGTCATCCCAGAGAATCCTTTGCATTGATGAATCGAGTGTGTTATGAGCATATACAATCCTTGTAAAGGAGAAGCTATTCTCCTTTAATGAACAGAACAGCAATTAGCATATTTGCGTTCAAATCAGCCGGAACGTATAAAAAAGAAATACGGAAGCCAATGTTTCGATTTTCACTGTTCACCGTGCAAATAGCGATATATTATCGGTTGGTAGATATCAATAAGAAACAGTGAACAGTTTGTGCTCTGAAATTATAAACAAACTATCGACTCTTGTTAGACTCTACATCTGTCCGATGAAACTCAACAATTCGAAACACTGTTGACCCAGAATATCTTGCACTAATGAATCGAATAAGTTACACACAAAATCGTTGTTAAAGAGAAACTGTTCTGTGACGAACACAACAGCGATTGGCAAATTTTCTTTCGAATCTGTCGGAACATATACAGTATGAAAATGCAAGCTGGAAAAATTCGATCAATTGATCAATTTGATCGAATCTCATCAGTTAGTAAACAAAAACAACTATTGCATATAAAGTTTCGACATCTAGCCGTTGAATTGATTGAGGTCCACTAGATTATCCGTCATCTTCCCAATAATTTTGATTTCCACTTCTCGATCATCTACTGATATGCTTATAAAATCAAAAAGAACAGGGCAGCAGTGCAATACCCATGAACTTCTGAAACATTTTGTTTCATGATCAGAATTCCGAAGCAGGGAATAAACAACCTGTATCGGTTGTTAGCTATCAGAGCACTACATCCTTCAAGAGTTCCGTGTTTTGCCAGGAAAGATCCTTGGTGGTAGAGA
>NW_021833029.1:47500-55000 GCF_006345805.1 Octopus sinensis
CATACATACATACATACATACATACATACATACATACATACATACATACATACATACATACATACATACATACATATATGACAGTTGGTTAAAATGCTCTTTTTGCTATCAAGAGTTCAATAAAATACTTGTTCCTCTGACATGGTATTTCTAAGTGTCTTCTAACATAGCTTCGGGACGGCCCAAGCCTTGTCAAATATAACACGGAGACGGAAACCGTACGGAATCCGGTGCAATGAAATTGTATCTGTAATGGTACGAGTCAATGACGGTGCCAGCCGCGCTGATTTTGTTCCAGTAGTAAGAGACAAGCATTATATACACACTTTAATTCAATGTGTAGCTAGTCCGAGTTAGTCGAACAGATGGAGTATACTACAATACTCATCTTTCAAAGTGACGGAGGATTCATATACAGTAATTTTTATGTTTACGTCTGTGTGCACATCTCTTATCTATCTCTATCTATCTATCTATCTAATCTTATTATAATATATAATATATATGTGTGTGTGTGTGTGTGTATATATGCATCTGTACATTTATACATGTATATATAAATGCTTATATATATAGAGCATACATATACACACGCACACACACTATATATGTATATATATATATATTATATATATATATATATATATATATATATATATATATATATATATATAATATATATATATACATTATACATTTATATACGATATACATAGCTAAATATATGTATATAAGTGTGTTTGGTTGTGTATATGGGTGTATTATACGTGAGTATATATGAATGAATGTATGTATACACATTCATAAATTCACGTACAAATAAACAAACATGTGTGTTTTGGTGTTTATAAATGCACACATATATATATATTTTACTTATAATATATATATATATATATATATATATATATATATATATATACAGAAGGGGGACATAACTATAATGATTGGCCAAGATTCACTCACCAAACATGCGCTGACTTTCACAACTTTCCACATTATGTATTAGTGTCTATTTACTCTGCTCTTAGTGAAGTACTTATGTGATTGGCTGCAAAATTTTTCCGCCATTTTTTTCATGCATAAACTTAAGTATATGTGTTTATGTAACTGTATGTGCATACTCGTGTATGTTTGCATACATGCATACATACTTACCTATCTATGTATGTATATTACATACGATGTTGATGATATGTGTAAAGTACCATTCTTACTCGAAAGCTGAATATAGGCTTACGTACATATTTTCCTCTCAATCGATTGCTGTTTTTTTTTTCTTATTTGTATATGTTTTATTGCGTATATCTATGATTATTATGGTTGTTGTTGTTGTTGTTGTTGTTGTCTAGTTGATTTTTCAGTTCCAGGCAGTTTCTTCTTTTTTTTCCCTGCACTTTGCCCAAATTGTTCGAACATAGTGATAGTGGTGGAGCAGAGACGGTGGACTTTCAGTGCCTACCTCGATGTCTTACCATGTCCTCTTTTGGCAGTAAAGGTATAGTGCTGCAAAAAATATAATAATGATAATAACAATAATGATAATAATAATAATAACAACAACAATGCAGTACCAGGCAGTGGTTCTCGTGGCTTCAGATCATAACTGACTGGAAGTGTTATCATGTATATTGTTTTATCTTAGCATAAAAGATGGACCACAGCAAATATTCTGCTCAAAACCACAGATTTGCTTGTCAGTTGTTTGATCTTAACCAGTTAAACATGTTCTTTAGTGGCTGATAATAAATGCATCGCTGATCACGCGTAGAAGTAGTGGGGGAGTATCATAGCCATGTGTTGAGAGGAATTCTTTTGGGACTGATGATGATTTTTACCTAGAACACCTACAAAAATCAGCATTGCTTCGTACTGCTAGAATTCTTCGCAGGATCCTTGAAGCATGACCAGTATACAAGTGTCACTTTAGTCTGCTGGCTGTGGACAGCTGACACTTTCCATTATACCCAGGAAAATAAGCTGAGAGTTTTTATCAAATAATAATAATAATAATAATAATAATAATAATAATAATAATAATAATAATAATAATAATAATAATAATAATAATAATTTCATTTACTTGCCACAAGGGCGAATGATGAGGGGGGCAATACAAAGACATAAATTGTGGGGGTCTACATATAATGAAATGATTTAAAAAATTGAAGGAGACATGTATAGCATACAAAGATTTTTTTTTAAAAAGTGGTGGGGTGAATGATAGAGATGTTAAATCACTCAGGTTTGTTTTTTGTTTTGTATTTCGGGTGGGTAGAATTTCCGCTGTTTTTTTATTACACCTAGCAACTGTGGAGTAGATATATATATATGATTATTTATAATATCTCTTTTTCCATTGATGATTGTGCATGCCACACGTAAAACGTTGGAATTTCAAAGTGTGGACCCTCATACGGATATTTAGTTAAATTGTTGTACATATAGCTATTAAGTCGTTTTCTGTATATTTAGATGTTTAACAGTCCAAATATTTATTCGTGTGCGTGCGCATACATGAATGTAGTGTGTTTATGTGTGTGTATGTGTGGGGGGGGGGGGTTGTGTGTGTGTGCGTGCGTGCGTGTACATATATATATATATCTGTGTATATATATGTATATATATCTGTGTATATATCTGCATATGTATGTGTATATATGCATATACATATATGCAAACGAACACCATGCACAAACGCATACACATACACAAGTACAAATACATGCGCATGCTCAGTCGTAGCCTTGTCGTCAACAGAGTATATTGCGTGCATACATAATAGTTAAGATAATAGCTGTTACTTCTTCATAAGTCATTTCCTGAGTTACTGTAATTTTCATTGCATTATTTACGATGGCTACCACTAAGAAGTGTCATGTTTTTATAATCTTCCTTCTTTTTCTGGTTTTTCTTCCTCTCGGCGGCTAATTTGATCTCTTGGAATAACGTATCTTTTGTAGTCCATTACATTATCAATGCCATAGTTGTATACGCATTTTGTTCTACCATTGTTAATTGGGTGCATCTTGCTCTTATAACTGACCGAATCTCACAAGACTCGAGGCTCTTTTAGCGACATGTTTTACCATTCTTTCACGGTTCTAATTTACTTCTCGCGTACAAAGTCACGATCGTCATCCGATCGAACATGGGGAAGGAGACTAAAATTTATCTTTCAGGAATATTTCACTGCGATTTCAGCTCACGGTAATTACCAGCAATTTATTTTAAGAAGCTCTTCCATGGAAATTTATCGACTTCTTTTCTTCTTTTATAAGCAGTTTGTTGCGTATGATTTAAGTATAGTTTCGTCGTCACATGTGCAGGGATCTTTCAAAGAGAAGTCAAAATAAATAATATTTGAAAGAATAAAAAATTATTTTCAGCAGAAACTGATTCTATATTCTCAAAAACCTGAATTAAAGATTATTTATTTCCTAGATGTCTCATATATTTATTTTTACAGAAGCTTAAATGAAAAAAGATGAGAGACTAATCTCCAATATATTACTGCTATATATTTTCTCAACATTACTATGATAAAGATCCGTGTCAATTCTGGGAGATATTGAACTGAGATATGCAAGTTCAAGAACATAATTTAATGATAAATGCATTGCCAGCTTTAAGTAAGTGGTATAGATGTTACAAAACCGGAGCCAGGAGGCTCATACGCGTACAAATAATATAGTATTGATTTCAAATTTGGCACAAGGTCAGCAATTTCGGGGAAGGGTATAAGTCGATTACCTTTATCCCTCCCCCCCAGCACTTAACTGGTACCTATTTTATCGACCCGAAGATATTAAAGGTACAGTCGACCTCAGCATGATTTGAACTCAGAACGTAGAGACAGACGAAATGCCGCTAAACATTTTGCTCGCCGTGCTAACGGTTCTTATTTCTTTATTGCCCACAAGGGGCTAAACTTTGAGGGGACAAACAAGGACAGACAAACGGATTAAGTCGATTACATCGACCACAGTGCGCAACTGGTACTTAATTTATCGACCCCCAAAAGGATGAAAGGCAAAGTCGACCTCGGCGGAATTTGAACTCAGAACGTAACGGCAGACGAAATGCCGCTAAGCATTTCGCTCGGCGTGCTAACGGTTGTGCCAGCTCGCTGTCTTTACGAATGATATGATATTGCTATACTTCGAAGGGAATGAAGACTCACAGTTTGGTATAGTATCCGGGATCATAAACATCTAAATATGGCTCTGAGTACATTGACACACTCTATTTGTATACTGGGCTCCGGCGATAAATTATGCAAGGTGCACAAAATACTTTAGGTACGGCTCTCGCGGGTCGTCTTAAGAGTCAAGCTGTGCAGTTTTTTACTTTTGCTTTTCGGAGATTTTTGTATATTTTTCGTTTCTTCTGGCATGAAAATTCCAAAAGGCCAATTAGAAATTCATGCCCCTCTCTTGACTTGTCTGTCTGTATATATGTATATGTTTGTAGTGAAGGCACATGGCTTAGCAGTTAAGTTATTGCACTCACGATTGTGTGTGTGTATGTGTGTGTGTAAACATCGGGCTGTATAGACAGTTCAGCCCAATGTTTGTTATCTCTAACAACTATAAATATAAGTGCTATTCACTGATGTTGATTATTTCACAAAGAGTTCCTTTAAAGCAACAGCCATATTTTAGTATATTTACTTTCTATATGAATAATCCATCATGGAACCAAGCATGGAGCATATTCCTAACATTATTTATACCTTAGAAGTTTCGCCTAGATTCTAATAGAAGCGAAGCCGCAAAACATCTTCAAAAGACTTGTGGCCAAGATAGAGCGTGTGAAAGAATTTGCAGAGTGGTAATTTTAATTCAATTGATGAGACTAAATCAGGGCATTCTTCCGAATTAGATGACGACATGCCTTGAGCGACACTTTAAAGGAATCTTATTATAACAATGAGAGACCTTTTCGCTGAGTTTAGGGCTAGCATTCTGACCGTTCATAATCATTTGAAGAACATTATTTACATCATTTACATTTGACGGGTATTTGTCCTCAACTTGTTTGTTGTTAACACAACGTTTCGGCTGATATACCCTCCAGCCTTCAACAGGTGTCTTGGGGAAATTTCGAACCTAGATTCTCATTCCTAAGGTATTTTTCGATGATATTATTATTATTATTATTATTATTATTATTATTATTATTATTATTATTATTATTATTATTATTATTATCATTATTATTATTATTATCATTATTATTATTATTATTATTATTATTATTATTATTATTATTATTATTATTATTATTATTCAGGTCACTGCCTGGAATCGAACTCGGAATCTTGCGGCTAGTAGCCCGCGCTCTTAATCACTAGGCCAAATGCCCGTGGGCGTATAACTTAGGAATGAGAACCCAGGTTCGAAATTTCCCCAAGACACCTGATGAAGGCTGGAGGGTATATCAGCCGAAACGTTGTGTTAACAAGAAAACAAGATGAGGGGAAATATCCATCAAATGTATATAATGTACATAATTCCTCATCTCTTAAATATAGAACTGTATCATTTGAAGAAGTTAGAAAATACTTCAAAGTCTGGAAATGCCTCTGCTCTTTCAGCAGTAAATCGCCAACAAAAGCTTGATTGATGTTAATCGTTCCAAACATATCATCTCCAAGCACCATTTTTTAAAACAGTTTGTGACTGAAGATATGAAATGTATTTCACAGCAACATTAAGCGTCATACAGGGTCGCATGCAGGCAGAACAGTTTACACGCGAGGAAAGATGATTAGAGCAATTTCGTCTGTCTTTACATTTTGAGTTCAAATTCTGCCAAAGTCGACTTTGATCTTCGTCCTTTCGAGGTCGATAAAATAAATACCACTTCAGTGCTGGGGCCAATGAAATGGACTTAACCTTTATCCTGAAATTGGTGGACTTTTGCCAAAAACTGAAATCATTATTAAGCGTCAGTGACAGTGCCTAACTCTAAATCAAAAAATGTGTCACATCTACAAGCTGGGCGATAGAATTTGGTTGTTTGGTGGAATATGAAAGGAATTATTCCTCACGACTTTTTGAGATTGAATCAAGCAACCACTTCTCAGATTACTGTTAACGGCTTCACCATTTATGACTGCTTTGGACAGAAAACGCCCTGCCTTAATGAAAAACAGACCTCACGCCACACTATTCATTTAAAATGTTCTGGGATGCTTCAGAAAGGACAAAGGTTTCACTGTCATGATTCTCCAGAACTGCTCCATCAGCGTTCCACTAATTTAGGCCTTTGCAAAACCAACTAGCCGTGAGAAACGTAACCAACTTCATAAATACACAGACATGACAGCAGTAAATAGACACCTTTATAATCATTAAAATTTATTTAAATCTGAAATCATATATTCAAATTATTTATTAATTGTTACAATGTGAATATTTAATATTTAATAGACATGCACTTTGCATTTTTCAATACAAGGACTCTATTAGGCATGCTACTGATCAGATGACGAATATTCTCAAAAGGTCTGGCTTTGAAGATGCTTTCTTCTTTTTATGACGTGTCCTGTCCATTATTCCACAAAGATGTTCAATAGGGTTCATCTCTAGTGACTGGCTTGGTCATGGAAGCTTTTTAATGCTATTCTCATCCAACAAATCTTGGGTCATTTTAGCCGTATAACAAGGAGCCCCATCTTCCATAAATAAAGAGTCTTCTGTAATCATTTCACCACTGGAGAAGACTGGAAGGAGTCCTTTTCTGCAATATGGACACATATTTATCTGAATTTATGTTTCCCTCACACTCCACCAGCTATGTGTGTGTGTGTGTGTGTGTGTGTGTGTGTGTGTGTGTGTGTGTATGTGTGTGTGTGTGTGTGTGTGTGTGTGTGTGTGTGTGTGTGTGTGTGTGTGTGTGTGTGTGTGTGTGTGTGTGTGTATGTGTGTGTGTTATGTATGTGTATATTATACAATTAGGGATGTACCGAATGCAATGCAGAAGTGGACATACATTTTTATTACGTGACACAGAACGTTCAGATTGCACGTGTTGGTGGAGTAATTCTTGTCTATAAATATTACCACATGACATAGTCTCCATTACAAATAATGCATTTATGCTACCGTTGAATCTAACTCGCGAATCCTCTGAAAAATATTCAAATGTTCACTGTCGTACTCACTTCTCCACACAGAAGATTGTCCGCACAGGTGGAAGTTGGAGAGCGTCAAACCCGGGCTGTACGGTGAATGAAGGGAACCATTGAACAACCCAGCTTATTGCTTGGTTTATTGCCCAACACGTATGTAGACACGCATTGTCATGATGAATGAGAATCGCTTTCATTTTCGTGTCCGGCCGTTTCTTCTTAATGGTTCCTAATCTTTTTGATCGTTTCAATTTATCGCTCGGTAATCATTGTGCAGCCACGTTCCAGAAAATCGTCACCCACCCACCAAAATAGTAAAAAAAAACTGTACCAATCCCAGGCTCTTGAAGTTCTCAGATCTA
>NW_021833029.1:60000-65000 GCF_006345805.1 Octopus sinensis
AGATAGATAGATAGATAGATAGTTAGATAGATAGATAGACAGACAGACAGACAGACAAGCAGGCAGGCAGATGATAGATAGATAGATAGATAGATAGATAGATAGATAGATAGATAGATAGACAGACACACAGACAGACAAGTAGATAGATAGATAGATAGATAGATAGATAGATAGATAGATAGATAGATGGATAGATGGATAGATAGATAGATAGATAGATAGATAGATAGATAGATAGATAGATAGATAGATAGATTGATAGATAGATAGATAGATAACTTTTTTTATTGTAGCCACAGGGCTAAACACAATAAAAATGGACGAAATACAATGTAGAATTTTTTCTTTTCGAGGTAGGATGGGTGGGGCACAAAAAAAAAACTCGTTTGATCAATAGGGATCTGTGGGTTGTGTGGTGTATAAAAAAGCAATATATATATATATATATATATAAGGTTCACAGTTTAGGTGTAGCTTTGGAAAGAAAAACCTACAAAAAAGACCAAGGCCACTTCAGTTCGAAAATGAACACATGAGTAAGTCGCCTTACTTCTCGTTGTCTCTTTTGGTTACAGATTTATGCTTAAAATAGTGTCGTCTTTCATACTGACCATTTTTGCCACTTTTACCCACTTTTTATTAAAACATTCGTTCGACAAAGCCTTCCTCTCTATTCTCATCCTCCTTTTCAAGTGGTACTTGAAAAAGTTGACGAGAGACTGACCAGAGAGGAAGGTGTTTGTTTGCAGTCCTTTCAAACGCGTCCACCACACACATTCTTTCGCCATAGCCAGCAGCGTAACGAAAACCGTTTTCCCTTCCCGTTTAAAGGAAGGTGGTGGAACAATATTCACGACAGACTTGGCCGATAGGTGGGCCCGACCTACACGTGACAACAGCTGTTCGACGAAGGTCCACAGCTCTGAAATATCTGGACACTGCACGAGTGCGTGCAGAACGGTTTCGTCGCTCTGACCGCATCTCGGGCAGGTCGGTCCGGTGATGGTTTTCGAACCGTGCCTGTAGCTCTTCTCTCGAACAGGTAGTGCGTCTCGATAGCACTGCCAAGCCAGGGATTTCTGGAAGTTATCCATAGGCCCCGGCCGAACGTCGTCCTGAACAGGCGGGTGGGTTAGGAATTCTCATCGACGCCCAGGTTTGCCCCGAGTGTGTCGTCGGACCTCCCCTCCACTAGTCCTCTATAGAACGCTTTAGTCGTTTGTAAGTTGCACAAGTTTGACCCCGGTCGGCAGAGCTGCTGTAGAGCTTGGCGACACTCTCGGTGCCAATCGCCCAGTTTCGGTCTTTTCTTGATCCACGTTTGCAGTTCGGTCAGTGAGACGAGCTGCGGGAAGGCGCGCCTCACAAACGGCGCCCACACCTGTTCACCGTCGTCGATGAAGTTCCAGAGATGCCGCAGTCTCAGCGCATGCCTGCGCATCATCAACCATGGCATGCCCAGTCCTCCATTCAACGGATGTTGACAGCAAATGGACTTCCTCACCATCGGAACGCCACCCTTCCACAGGAAGCGGAAGAGTATGCGCTCCAGTTTGGTGATGGTGGCGTCGGGACAAGGCACGACGGTCAGGCGGTAATCGATGACGGATGCGAATGTACGCGTTCGCCACCTCCGCGACCTTTAGAGACAGCTTTCTCTCGGCCCATGTTTGGCTGAGAGCGACCACTTTACTCGTGATCTCGTCCCAGTTCTTATCCATTTGGAGGTCCGGACTGAACCAGACCCCGAGCAATTTAACCTGTCTGTCCGTCCAGCGTCCCACTACTGAGCCGCAGTCGGACGGCATGGGCTTGCTTCTCCAGGTGCCGAGTAGCAAACCCACTGACTTTTCCGGGTTAATCTTCGCTCCCGTCACCGTTTCGTATTTTCTTAGTGTCTCGCCTATCATCTGGATGTGTTTGTCGCTCGACACTATGACGGTGACATCGTCCGCATATGCCGACTCGCTCGTCCCGTAACCCAGTTCCCTTGGGATGCTCCTCAGTGTCGCCAGCTTCCGCAGTAACGGCTCCAGAGTCAATACATACAGAAGCGCCGACAGGGGACACCCCTGACGGACCGAACGCGTGATGTCAAACGGTTTCGACAGGTGACCGTTCACCCGAATCACCGATCGGATGCCGCTATACAAGGCAGCGATCCAACCGCGGAAGACGGGACCGAAGCCAGCCGTCCTGAGGACGGCCGCCAAGTACCGATGGTCGACCCTATCGAAGGCTTTAGACTGATCCAAATTGATCAGCGCCCCATCCATGCCAGGATCCTTAACTACCCTGTCCACAATGTAGCGCATCAGATGGAGGTTGTCATGTATAGTTCTGCCCGGCACGGCGCATGTTTGCGCCCTGTCGACCAGTTTACCAATGACAAGCGCCAACCTCTCGGCTATTACTTTGGCTAAAATTTTCAAATCTGCGTTGAGCAGAGTGATGGGCCTGAAATTATCTATAAAATTCCCCTTGTTTGGGTCTTTCTTCAGCAACGTCACTGCACCTCGGCTCACGAAACCGGGGATTCTCCCGTTTTGTTGCCAGTTGCAGTAGACTGATGCCAAGAGGTCGCCAAACAAGTCTGGCATTTGACAATACAGCTCGTAGGGTAAACCATCCAATCCAGGCGACTTATCCCTCGCGCAGCCCGCCATCGTATCCCGCACGTCAGCGGCTGTGATGGGACTTTCACAACACTTCGCTTCTCTTGCCGAGAGCCGCGGCAGGTCGGTCAGGTAGGCACTGAAATCCATCCCGCGTTCCGACCCACCACTCGCACCAAACAGTCGAGCAAAGTGCTGTTGAAAGGCCTCACACATTCTTTCGGGTTCGAGTAAACTGCATCCCTGTTGATCTATTAGAGACCGAATGGTGGCTCTGTTGCCACGCTGCGCCTCCGCTACCCGGGCCTCTCGCGCAGCTTCGATCCCTTCGTTCCTTAAGGCACGCATTTTAGCTCTGACGACGCAACCTTCGTGCTTGGCGTTGAGGTGTTGGTCGAGGGCCATCCTCGCAGCCAGCACGTTGGTTGCGCTGCCAGTGGTAAGTGC
Organism: Octopus sinensis; assembly: GCF_006345805.1. Lineage (NCBI taxonomy): Eukaryota > Metazoa > Mollusca > Cephalopoda > Octopoda > Octopodidae > Octopus > Octopus sinensis. The sequence continues at coordinate 63,066 of NW_021833029.1, forward strand.
CTCTTCTAGTTTCTTAACCAGGTCTCCCTCTACTCTATTTCGATCTATCGCTAATTCTTTGCTAAACCTAATTGATTCCGATTTTACTGCCATTTTCAGGGCGTACCACCAGCGGTTGTTAACGACGGCTCCCGTCAGCGCCCTCTTAATTAATTCGCTAATCCGGTTCCTGTAAACCTGTCGCGCTAAGAGCGACGTGTTCAGTTTCCAGTAACCGGGACCCTGCCTATGTGTTTTATCTAAGTCGAGCGTACACGTCACAAATTTATGATCTGTGTAGCTGACTATTTTAAATTGTGGACATCCTACACTATCCCTATCCGCTGTCCTGCATAGAATTCTATCTAGATAAGATCTCGACGATCCGACGCGGTTTGTCCAAGTCCACGTTGGCACGTTCGGATGGTCGAGTCGGAACCTGTCAGACAAATGGAAACGTCTGAGTAGGTCTTTGAGGCACTTACACCCCCTTCTATTCCTATCCATTCCCACATAATCTAGATGCGTGTCCAAGGTAGCGTTCCAATCCCCTACTAACAATAAAGGTCTAGACGTACCCAGGAAAACCTCTAGACGTCTGAAGAAATCCGCCCGACCCGTTATGTCGGAATGCACACCCATTTCTGCCATCCACGTCCAAGACAATCAGCCTACCCTCCGGGTCTAGGAATATTGCTCTTACTTTTACATTTAGACTCTTTCGAAAAAGCACCGCGATACCTCCACCACCCATGTTCGGCAGACAGGGAGAAAAATAAATGTCAAATTGATTGCCAAACATGGACGCGAGGGCCCGCGGCTTGCTGAGTCTGGTTTCACTGATAGCTACTATATCCACGTTCAGTGACTTGATGTCGTTTAGAAGGTAACCTGCTTCCAAGCCGACGCCAAGCCACGCGCATTCACACAACCTAATTTAAGCATAATTGACGTTTACGAAAATTGTGTTTCACACAACAAACATTGGAAGAGACAAGAGGCAAGAGGGAAGGTCACTTACTCATTTCGAAAGTTTCATTTTTTTCTTCTTCTTTTGTAGTGTCTTTGATGAGGTGTTTGTATAGTTTTTTGAGAGGTATCGTTGACAAACCCGCCTACCGCATTTGGAAATATTGTTTTCAGTGTATGGTGTTTGTTTGTGTTATGTGTACAATTTTTATGTGTTTCGGTGGTGTGTGGCGGATGATTGTTTGTCTTAAAGTCATCTTCACAGATTGTCCGTGTTGGATACAATTTAATCCTTAATTTTTTATTGTCTGTGTCTATTGCAGTTAGTTGTGTGTGCGGTTTTCGGGTTCATTGATTTTTTTATTGTCTAGGGGGATTCTGTCCGGAGTTAAATATCTCCCTACTTTACTTCCTTGTTTGGTGGGCTTTTTTATCTTTTCCTTTTACCCCCTGTGGCTATTTGCCATTCCGTCGAACTTTCGTCGTCCGACGTATCAGAAGGGGGTAAAGGCAAAGCATGTGTTAATATGTATGCTTGTAGAAATTGTTGATGTTTTGTGCGGTGTTTGTGTTGTTATGGTGTTAGGGGTAGAATTTGTCTTCTCGTCACTGTTTTCTGTATTTTTAATTGTCGTCCTGGGTGTTGGTGTGGGTCTACCTTTTGGTTCAGCATGATGAATTGGTTGTGTCGTCAACGGTGATTTTGTTGGTACTGTTTCTTTCTTGGTGATGTGTTGTTGGGGTGTTTGTGCTGGTTTGTTGTTTTTCTTCTTGGCATTGTTCCATAATTGAGTGTGTTGGTGTTGGTGTTGGCACAAGGGTTTTTATATTGTTTTCTGATTTGTTCTTTCTTGTTTTTCTGTGCTAGAGCGCACTTGGCATTAAATGCTCTGGGCTGCCAGTTGTAGCATCTAGGCTTTTTGCCTTCTGCCACAACATATAGGCTTGCCCATTTTCTAGGTGGATCCTATCGGGTAGGTTCTCGAT
>NW_021833029.1:67500-70000 GCF_006345805.1 Octopus sinensis
TGCCGTGAAGTTGGTTCATCTGGGATACCTGACAAGAAGAGATCCAGTTTCATTTTAAAAACATCTGCATCCACCCCATGCAGGTCTCTTAGGTTCTTCGGGAGGATATTGAAGAGCTGTGGGTCTCGGAAGCCCAGGCTATCACAGTATCTTGTCCTACATCTTGATGGCAAATTTGGAGTCCTTGGCACTAGGCAGTGGCGCCCAGTTCTGGCATTTGTGTAACTCTCGATGCCAAAGTTTGGGACAAGTCCTTCTAGGATCTACCAGATGTATATTATGGCATATCTTTCTCACCTACGCTCTAAGGAATAGAGTCTCAATCTCTTGAGTATTTCCCAATAACTTATATGCTGCACAGAGGCTATCTTCTTCGTGTAGCTTCGTTGGATCGCCTCAAGTTCTGTGATTAACTTGACACTGGATGGTGACCATAGCTGAGAGCAATAGTCAAAGTGGCTTAGGACAAGTGTCCTCCAGAGGACCATCATGGTTTCCTGGTCTCTTGTTCTGAAGGTTCTAAGAATCCATCCGGTCAGCCGCCTACATTTCATTGCCAATTTAACAACATGCACATGAAGGTTGCATCATCACTCATGTAAATACCCAGGTCCCGCACTGATGGTGCCTCTGGGATTGCAGTCCCTCCAGGTCCAGTGTAATTATTGGGTATTGCATTTAGTTTTGCTTGCTGATAGCATAGAGCTTGAAACTTTTCAGCATTGAACTGCATGCTATTCTTTTCAGCCACTTGTATATTTTGTCCAGCTCACATTGCAGGTGCTTAGTGTCTCAGGTTCTGTATTGCCTGTGAAACTTTTGTATCATCTGCATAACTTGTGATCGTGTTCTCTGCGTGGCTGAGGGCATGTCTGAGAGGGCCATTATGAACAGTAGTGGTCCCAAAACAGTGCCCTGCGGAACACCGCTCACTATTTGCGTGTTAGTGGAAGTGGCCCCATTGGCTACTACCACCTGACTTCTATCCTTCAGAAAGTCATGAAGCCACCCTCCCAATTTTCCAACTATGCCAAGATCACGCAGTTTGTGACATAGCATTCCATGATCGACTTTATCAAAGGCCTTTGCAAAGTCGAGATATATGACTTCCACATTTGAGTGGTTGAGCAGTCGTTTCAGCACCCAGTCATAGTGTTGTAGGAGCTGAGTTAAGCAGCTTCTTCCTGGTCGGAAACCATGTTGAGTGTCAGGCAGCAAGTCATTTTCTTCAAGGAAGGTGATTAGTTTCCTTCTGACTATTCGTTCCATGACCTTGCTGATGTGTGATGTCAGAGAGATAGGTCTGTAGTTCTTGGCCTCCGCTCTGCTACCTCCTTTATGAATAGGGCATATTTTACCTTCCTTCAGTTTTCTTGGAAGTTTGCCAGTTTTCTTGGAAGCTCTGAAAGAGGAACTGCAGTGGTCTTGCTAGGACTCTCTTACATACTTTTAGAAAGATTGCTGGGAATCCATCTGGGCCAGTAGCTGAGTTTGTTTTCATTTCATCAATAGCCTTTATTACATTGTCTTCCTTTATATTGATGTAATCAATCATTGCTGCCTCCGATTTTATATCTGCAGTGGTAAAGAAGTCAGTTGGATTGCTGACTTGAAAATGCCCTAGGGGTGGCGTGAAAATACTCTTGAATTGCTCATTCAGTATTTCATTTACCCTCATTGGATTTCCTGTGAGTGTGCCATCCTTTACAAGGAGTGGCCTTATTCGACAGTACTCCGTAGCTGTTTCTTTGGCATACCTGTAGAAAGCTCTGGGGTTAGATTTTATGTTGTCTATAGCCCAGGCTTCTTTGTCTGCTCTTTCCTTTTCATGGGAGAGTTGCAGACATTTTTCAATTTCCAACAGTTTTATTTTCAGGCGGGACTTTTCAATGCTTTCAATTTGTTTGTTTGGGCGATTAGAAAATTTTGTACGCCGTCTCATTAGAATTTTCCTCTCTCAGGGGATTTTGCTCTTGTGTACAGTGGCCTTTCTCTCTGGGACACATTTATAACATATGGCTTGCATGTATATACATATATATGGATATATGGATATAGATAGAGAAAAGTTTATGTATATATATATTGAATGTATACATGTGTGTATGTACGCACTCGTGTATATATATATACATATATACATATATACATATATATGGATATATGAATATAGATAGAGAAAAGTTTATATATATATATATATATATATATATTGAATGTATACATTGTGTATGTACGCATTCGTGTATATATATATGTATATATATATAATATATATATATATATATATATATTATATATATATATTATATATATGCATACAAAGTTATACATATATTCATAAGTATATATGTATGTATCAAAATAGAAAACAAAATGTCAGTATTTCCCAAAACATTGTTTTGAACAGCTGTTTCCATGGTTTATGTGCAAATATTAACAACCATATAATCATTAGAAAATTAATACATAATTATATAGTTAATATATTAATTAATAC
>NW_021833029.1:77500-80000 GCF_006345805.1 Octopus sinensis
AGCGAATGGGGGCAACGATCGTCCCTAAATGGTTGGGGGCATCTCGAAACATAAAACTGATACAAAAGCCAAAAACAAAGACAAAGAAGCCGTAAAGAAAAAACGACGTGTAAAAATCTAAGTGAATATAACTGCTTGGACCTCTGAAATGAAGGGGGCATTTCTTGAGGCGATAAAATATAAACCAATCACATAGTGAGAGTTGATTCAATCCACAGCATCCGCTCCAAAATATAACACTGCAGCAATGTTCAAATTTTAGCAGAGATGTTATTATTTTGGTAGAATCGTTAGAGCGTCGGGCAAAACGTTTTGCAGTATAATTAGACTCCTTTTCGGTTCAGTCCACCGAGGTCAACTTTGTTTTCATCTTTCTGGGGTCTATGAAATAAAAAACAGATTAATTACTGGAGTTGGAGGTTTCAACCAACCGTTCCCTTCAAGATTTCTGACCTTGTACCAATTTTCTCACATTCTTGTGCGTTTGTTTGAATTTTGTAAATCATTTTGAACAGGAACACACGTACGCCATCTTGGTATGGTTGGTATTTGGTAATGATATCTTCACTAACGTTATCGGACGTGTCAAATTTTTTAAACACCAAACTTCTTTCTCTTGTAAATAAAGATGGGTTGAAATGAGTTTATAATGCAGTGATCCCTCGCTATATCGCAGTTCACATATCGCGGTTCACCTATCACGATCCACCTATCGCAGTTCACCTATCGTGGTTTATTATTTAATCTTACGTAGATTCCTCTGTGGTGTCGTTTTGCATTTATAATAAAATAGAGGAGGAGGAGACCCCTTCGGTCATGAATAACCATGGGATTGCGCCTAGAAAGTTACCCTCCCAGGCACAAGTCCATGCTAGGTTGTTTGTGGAAGGCCAGCAGTTACCCATGCATACCAGCCTCCGCTCTCCACACCACTGATGTTATCCAAGGGAAAAGCAAAGGCCGATACAGCTTGGCACCAGTGATCTCGCACTCATTTCTACAGCTGAGTTAACTGGAGCAACGTGAAATAAAGTGTTTTACTCAAGAACACAACACGCAACCCGATCCGGGAATCGAACTCACAATTTCACTTATCTTGTTGTCAGTTGGGTATGCTATATCTATGATCCAGCATAGTTTGTTTTCTTTCTGCATTAAGACTATGTCTGGCTTCCTATTCTCTATCACATGGTCGCACTGAATCATAAAATCCCACAGGATCTTTGCGTTATCATTTTCTATGATGCCTTCAGGTTTGTGGTCGTACCAGTGCTTTTCTCCGTCAAATCCATACATGTTACAAAGTGTCCAATGGACAAGCCTTGCTATATTGTCATGACGTCTCTTATGTTCCTTCTGGGTTAGTGGCGTACATTGGCTGGTAATATGCCATCCGGTTTCACCATTTTGTCCACAGATTCTGCACTTATCACTTTCTGATGTGTTGTCTACTCTGTATTTTATGTAGTTTGTACTTAGCACTTGCTCTTGGAAAGCACATATTAGAGCCTCCGTCTCCGGTTTTAAATCACTTTTAGTCATCCATAGCCATCTTTTTTCTCTGTCTGTCTTATTTTCAACAGCCCTATGAAATTGTCCATGCATTCTTTTCTTTACCCATCTATTTTCAGTTTCATTCGTTTTCAATTTCTTGTATAGTGCTTTATCTTTGCAATCTTTCATCCTACACAATCCTGACCTTCTTACTTCTAATAATAGCGGTTCTGTGGCATTTTTTAAATACCATGCTATGTTGTTTTCTTCTGCTCAAGTGCTGTGTTCGCATCCAGTATGTCCTCTTCCCTTTCTTTTTCTTGTTATATATATTCTGTCTGTGTCACTTTTTGGGTGGAGTGTCCCATATCTAGTTAGCAACTTCCTTGTCTTTCTGTCTAAGCTGTTTAGTTAGTCTACTGTCCATGTGCTTACCCCTGCTCCATATCTAAGGAGTGAAACCTCCCAGGTGTTGATAGCTTCGGTCTTATTCCGTCCGTTTAATTTCGACTTAAGTATGGCGAAGTGGGGGACAGAACTGACAGCATATGGAAGAGGTTTAGGGACAATAGAAATCAGGAGAAGCATCTTCCAAGAGGACTGCCTGTCCCCACTGATCTTTGTACTGTGCATGACACCACTAACACTGATTCTGAGGAAAGCAAAAGGTGGGTATGTATTCAAAAGTCACCAACAAAAGGTCAACTACTTGTTATTCATGAATGACTTCAAACTTTATGGTAGAGATGAATCCCAAGTCAATTCCCTCGTTGATATGGTGTATACCTTCAGTGCTAATACCAGAATGGAGTTCGGATTGAAAAAATGTGGTGTGTTAGTCTTGAAGAGAGGCAAAATCAAATGCATGGGCTAACAATACCGTAGGGGAGGTTATCAAGCAGATAGAAAAGGCGGGCTAAAAGTACTTTGGGATATTGAAAATGGAGAAATTGGAGAAAGAAATGACAAAAAAACTTTAAAGTGGCGTTCTTGCGCAGACAGAAAG
>NW_021833029.1:85000-89534 GCF_006345805.1 Octopus sinensis
ACAGAAAGCGTCGATGCTTCCTAGGGCTAAATAGCGATGTTGTGATTCCCTTTATGGGACTGTCGTGTTGACAGTATACAACCACTATATCGCCCCACCACCGCTCATGTCTCTCTGAGACATTTAGAAATTCAATATTTCTAATATATATATATATATATATATATATATATATATATAAGATTCTTAAAGAGGACAACAAACATTGAGGCAAGGCAAACATCTGACGTCGTATATAATAATTTTTCCAATAATAATAATATTGTATAAGACTTGAGATGTTTGTTTTGTCCTCTTCAACAATTGTATATCCGCTACATCGGAAATCTACAATGGCTCCATAACTACCGTCTTGGCTATAACCGTGGAGACCTAGTAATCCGTTACAGCACTTACCTAGCGTAGATCACCTGTGAACTGAAGCCCCATACTTTGAGTGTGTATATATTATATATATATATATATATACGTGTGTCTGTGTGTGTGTGTGTTGTGTGTGTGTGTGTGTGTGTGTGTGTGTGTGTCTGTGTCTGTGTGTCTGTGTCTGTGTGTTTGTGTCTGTGTGTGTATACATGACGCACATAAAACATTATGATTCAAGAAGTGGCTGTGTAGAAAGTAACCTGCTTACCAACCATATGGTTCTGGGTTCAGTCTGGCTAAGTGTCTTCTAGTGTAGCTTCGGGTCGACCAAAGTCTTGTGAATGGATTTGGTAGACGGAAACTGAAAGAATCCTGTCGTATATATGTATATATATATATATGTGTGTGTGTGTGTGTGTGTGTGTGTGTGTGTGTGTGTGTGTATGTCTGTGTGTGTGCATGTTTGTGTGTCTGTGTTTGTTCCTCACCAGACGGAAACTGAAAGTAGCCCGTCGTGTATATGTATGTGTGTGTAAGTGTGTGTGTATGTCTGTGTTTGTCCCCTCAACATCGCTTGACAACCGATGCTGGTGTGTTTACGTCCCCGTAACTTAGCGGTTCGGCAAAACAGATCGATAGAATAAATGCTAAGCTTAAAATGAATAAGTCATAGGGTCGATTTGCTCGACTAAAGGCGGTGCTCCAGCATGGCCGCAGTAAAATGACTGAAACAAGTAAAAGTGTAAGAGAAAAAGAAAGAATATATATATATTAAAAATATACATTGTGTACAGGACATCACCAACAAGTTAAAAATACGTAAACACACGAGGGAAAAGTACAGGAAAAAATATGAAAAGCAGGTAACTCCTCATCAGTTGTCAGACTGTTTATTACTCCTATTTCGTGATTTTAACGACAATATAGGAAAATTTTATAAGACAGCAGCATCCAGAAATTTAAAAAATATAAAATTCATGGAGAGTTAGAGCTTCGAACGAACAAACAACGAAAGAATGGGCGTACAGAATAAACAATCTACGAAGACAAACATTAAGGGCAGTTAGGCCAAGACGAATTGTAATGGGTAACGCCTGGGAAAAAGTTTTTTTCACTCTCGGTACATGTCCTAAGATTGCACTGTTCTCAGATTGACACCGAAACACTCTGAAATGTTCGTATTGGAGCTTCCAGCGAGAATGGCAAGCAGTACAGCATGTCGTTTCCTAATTTCTGGCAGAGTGAATCGCGTCATGGTGCTGTTTTTTTCTCACAGACGGTGTCCAACTGACCCTACTATAGTTTGTAGTAGACAAAATCAAAAACAACAATGTGCATGAACGAAATTAAAAGTATAAAATGGAAATGGAGACAATTTAATCATCTCACCTTGTATCTGTTTTTTGTGTCGTCTCTTTGTGTGTTTTTGCGTTCTTGTCCTATTTTGTAATTTATATTTAATTTCTATACATATATTATTGCGGCGTAACGTTTCCCTATCTCCTATGTATACACATTCCACCTTGTACGACGTCTTTACACACACTTTGTCGATAGTCTGTGTTTTTCTCTTTCCTTGCCTCTGATTCTTCCCCCACTCTTTCACATTTCTCCGTCTTTCTTACTTTGCACCATTATTTCTATTGCTAAGCCAATCCTGTTTCTTCTCCCCTCTTTAATTCTTTCCTTCTCTCTCTCTCCCCCTTGGTGCCTTCGTCCCTTTCTTTCTCTCTCTCTCTTTGATTCCTTGCCCCCTGCTTTTCTTTCTCTCTCCTCCATCTTCTCACGTGACTGCCTTCAAACTGGTCTTTCCGGCTTGACCGCTGCCATGTTAACACTTCGTTTGCCGCAAAGGTATTTTTCAAATACGCCAGCCAAGATAAGTTTTAAATTGTCTGAAGTCGTAAGACACCCGCTGTTTTGTGTCGTCTCTTTGTGTGTTTTTGCGTTCTTGTCCCATTTTGTAATTCATATTTAATTTGTATACATATATATATGAGAGACCAAAGTGCGCGTACCTGCATTCGTATTTGTGTAACATTTCTCGGGGGGGGGAGGGTTCGCCCTTGATTTCGTATACATTCGCTGCTTTCTTCCAAGGAATCTAATGCTCTTAGCTTATTTTTTTCTTGGGGCTGGCCAGATTGGAGCAATCTCGAGTATAACCAGCTGAAATTGCAAAGATAATTTGTAACTCGATTGAGGAAAGAAAAATCCGAATGACCCGTCCTTGTTTTCTTTGTATCGTCTGTCTGTATGTTTGGGTGTCCCTTTTTGTATCACCTAACTTTCTGGATGTTTTGCGTTCTTGTTCCATTTTTGTATTTTATATATATTATAGATAGATAGAGATATACATATATATATATGTATTATATATATATATAGTATATATATATATTATATATATATATATATATACATATATATATATAATATATATATATATATATACATATACATATATATATATATATATATATATAATATATTATATACGACGGACTTCTTTCAGTTTACGTCTACTAAATCCACGCACTAGGCTTCGGTTGGCTCGAGGCTATAGTAGAAGACACTTGCCCAAGGTGCCATGAAGTGGGACTGAACCCGGAACTATGTGTTTGAGAAGCGTGATATATGCATGCATATATGTGCTTATGTATGTACAGGGCTTCCAGCGGTCAACGTTAGTTATGCATCTCCACATGTATGACCATGCTTAGAGTAGATATTTTTTGAGGAAGACTGGCATTTAGTTACCCGTGCAACCAAATCTGCCCCCTCCATGCCATTCATATTAATCAGTCGACATGGGATGATACATAAAGTAAAGAACCAGAACCGAAACAGATACTATATGCCATCTTGCCCGACCCACTAATAGTCCACCAATGCATCACTTTGGATTCGTACCGAAGAAAAAGTTGACCTCGGCGGGATTTGAACTTTCAGCACAAATTATCATTTATTAATACCAAGAGGCAATCTATTCATCGTTCTAAAGACTATGCCAGACGGCCCTGTCTATTAAGGACAGGCTGAGGGCATTACTCTACTGTTTTCCCCTGCTGCATATGTATAAAACTAAGGCATATTTTTGTATTGTGGAGGCGCATGGCTTAGTGGTTAGGGTGTTGAACTCATGATTGTGAGATTGAAGTTTTGATTCCTGGACCGGGCGAGTAAAACACTTCAATTCACGTTAAAAATGAATAATCCTGCGAGGAGCCAGCGTTCCGTCCAAGGAGACATACAGCGAGGATGACATTCCAAAGGCTGGAGTAGTATGAATGGGAAACCATGCCCCACCCACCATATTCGCTGGACAATGCCCCATCTGATTATTATTTATTCCGCAGTCATGAAAATCATTTGGACGGAAAAATATCAATTCTGTAGACGAGGTCAGAACAGAACTGGAGGAGTATTTTTCGTCACGGACAAGAGAATTTTGGAAGAGAGACCATGCAAATCTACGAGATAGATGGAAGAGAACTGTAGGAAATGAAGGAGAGTATATTATAGATTAAAAAAGAACTTTGTTTCTCTTAATTTTAAAAAATAAAAGAAGCATAAAAAACTGCATTATTTATGGGATGACCCAATACAATAGTTATTTATGTATGACAAATTTTATCAGGAGAAAAAAAATGAATAATGGATGGAATTGCAGTGTTTGCTTCCCCTTTGTTGTTGTATTAAGATGTATTTGGTGGCGCTGTTGTTTCTGCTGCTATTAGTGTTGTTGTTGCTGTAGCTGCAAAGTCAGACAAGCGAACAGAAGTAAAATCAAAAAGCATTCCAACCGTGGAATTTATTTAGATATATGTGTTGAACTAGATCAAATATGCAATCTATGTAGGAATATATAAACAGGGCCATTCCTCCGTAGATTGAAATCAAAAATTATGAACAGCCTTAATCGATTTTCGAACCCTATTTTGAACCCGGAACAATAATCAGCCAACCCGTTAATATAATCAATAAATCCAGTAACTAAAGAGAACTGGAGCTGTTAACTTGCATACCGTAATTGTCAGCACTTTTAATATCAGGGGCCTGTCAAGGGGAATCTCAGTCCACATAGTATCAAGTATGATAGAATTTATGTACCTTATGTTATTCTTTTAAACGAGTAATTGTGTGGTAAGTAGCTTGCTTACCAACCACA
>NW_021833030.1:0-2500 GCF_006345805.1 Octopus sinensis
GCGTGTGTGTGTGTATATGTAAAGACACAAACATATATATATGTATATAATATAGATATAAAAAGGTATATTATCTAAACTATTTATTTATATGCATATGCAATGATATATATATGACAACTGTATATCTATATGCTATATATATATATATATATATATCTTATATATATATATACATATACATATTCATATGTATATATATAATTATATATATATATATATATATATATCTTTGCATATGTATATATAAATATGTGTGTACGGGTGTATATGTGTATATATTCTGTAATATATATATATTCATTTATACATATAGATATATATATATATATATTCATGGTTATATTATATATATGTCTTGTGTGTATATTTGTGTGTATATGTGTGTGTGTATGTGTATCGTACAACTGTCTTGTGTTAATCGGTGGAGTCCATTACTCGCTTCTTTCGCGTAACACCACTACTACTAATAATAATACTAATACTACTGTCACCACCACCACCACCACCACCATCAATACTTCTATTGCTGCTGCTGCTACCACTGCTGCTGCTGCTAGTGCAGTTCCTTTCAATGCCTGTTAGTAAACGTGCAAGTGTTTTTCCAATTCGCGTTTGAATTCGCGCGCTCGTACATACGTGCGTAAGTGAATGGCGTACACGTTCGTTTATCACTTCCTGTGTACATGATGTGTGTGTGTATGTTGTGTGTGTGTGTGTGTGTATGTGTGTGTATGTGTGTGTGTGTGTTTGTGTGTGTTTGTGTGTGTGTATGTGTGCATGTCCATGTGTCATTCAGTGTAAGGCATAATATGCAAAATATTACTGTGAAATTCATTTCATCTTTCCATCTGTAGTTATTGTTGTTGTGCTTGTTTAGTTAGCATGTCAGCCATGATCAATCAGACTTTGCCAGTCAAGGGCGTCGTTACGGCCGTGACCACCACCTTCATTTTTTTTCTCTTTTTTCTCTCCTTTTTTCTTATCATAATGGTCTAAGGGCGTAACTTGGCTGCCATTTTTAGCACGTTTATCGACCACTCACAGACAACCACATTGGCTTCCTTCTACATATGTTTAGTTTACCATATGTTAGTTCTTTAGTTCTTTCGTTTGGTTTAGCCATTACGAGTACGACCATGATGGAGCACCGCCTGTTAATGTGCTTTGTTTCAATGTCTTTGTGTTGTATGTATGTTTTATATATTGTTATTGTTGGTCATCGTGGGTGTTGTTGTTGGGTTTGTTGGTGGCGGTGGTGGTGGTGGTGGTAGTGGTGGTGGTGGTGATGGTGATGGTGTGATGGTGGTGGTATTGGTGCTAGTAATGTTGCTGGTGTTGTTGGTGGTGGTGTTGGTGATAGAGGTACTTAGCACCTCCCCCATGTCAGGCCAGCTGTGTTGTTTTGCATTACGATGGTAGGGTGTAGCTTGAGAGATCTTTAAGGTACGATCAAAAGGCTCTCCGTCCGTGACCATAACGTGTAGTGATGATGCTTTTCTCTTAAATACAGAGGTAAAATCTTCAAAGTACGTTGTCATTGCACCGCCCCCATATTTGGGGGCAGGCGGGAAAATGCTGTGGAGCACATTTGGCTGTTATTTCGAGAGTCCATGCTGGGATTCCCTTACCTTATTGGTTTGTATTGAGAGTAGTGCGTGTGTGCATGTGTGTGTGTGTATGTGTGTGTGTGTGTGTGTGTGTGTGTGTGTGTGTGTCCCAGTATATCTAATTATGTGTTTTAGCCTAAAAACATGTCTTTCTCACAATCCCAGCTCCTCAGGTTCGATCCCCCAGTGAAGATCTCTACCAACTGTGGCTTGTCAGCGAAATTGAGTAGACGGAAATTGTGAGGAATCTCAGTGGATGAACTTTAATCTGTACTTACTTGAAAGGCCCATTCTAGTCACACCATGTCATACTGAATTTGCAGGAATATCACTTTAAGGTTACACGCATATGTGGAATACTCAACCACTTGCTCGCTAATTTAAATGAGTTGTCAGTTCAGTTGATAAAACGATAAACGTCGCCCTTTTCAAGCCTAGCCAGGCTCATGGGCCCGGTTTCCCGGTTTCTGTGGCGTATGAGTTCCCCCCAGCTGGACGGGACGCCAGTCCATCGCAGCGTTACTCAAGAAACAGGAAGAGAGAATGAGAGTAAGCTGTGGAGAAAGAGTACAACAGGGGTCGCCACCCCCCACCGCCGGAGCCTCGTGGAGCTTTTAGGTGTTTTCGCTCAATAAACACACACAACGCCCGATCTGGGAATCGAAACCACGATCGTCTGACCGCGAGTCCGCTGCACTAACCACTGGGCCATTGCGCCTCAGTTGATAAAAGAAAGCGGATATCGATTGGCAAGATCAACGGATATCTATTAACATAATTTTTGTATTCTCTTTTTCTCTTTTACTTGTTTCAGTCATTTGACTGCGGCCATGCTGGAGCACCGCCTTTAGTCGAGCAAATCGACCCCGGGACTTATTCTTTGTAAGCCC
>NW_021833030.1:7500-17500 GCF_006345805.1 Octopus sinensis
AGGCGAAGTCGACCTTGGTGGTATATGAACTCAGAACGTAAAGACAGACAAGATGCCGCTAATCATTTTGCTCGGCTTTCTAACATTTCCTCCAGCTCGTCACCTTCACTAAAATTAATATATTGTTGTGTTTTAGCCCCAGATCAAACCTCATGGAGAAGAAATATGATCAAAGACACTCCAACCGTGACTATCCCAGACTTTGTAGAGTTATGAAGAAACGCATTATCTAATGCGTCAGTTACTTAATCCATACTGCAGTGCATTATTTGAGGAAGATTTGTCTGCTATTTCTAGCAAGACAAGCAACCTTATAACGGAACATCGTTGGCTTGGCATACGTTTGCGTCAATTAGGTTCTAATCTTTACTGCAGACTCGAAGAAATTCTACACCAATTAGATGCAAATGGCTGTTATATTAATTTAGTTAATTAATTTTCTAAAACATATGTCTGCATGTTTCTAAGCCTAATTACTATAATCAATCAATGTAGATATTGTCTCTTAGAACTCCTTCATGATCCTTATCTAAAGTTGTACTACGTAACCTATCTAAAGATCTCTCAGCAACCGACTGATGCTTATCTAAATTTGACTCTTGTATATTGAAGTCTCAACTCTGTCTTTTCACTTAATATTTAGCAAATTAGGGGAACATGTCCATCGTTTTCACATCTACTTTCGAAGCATAATATCACCATTTTAGAGAAATATTATTCAAAGGAATTCTCTAATTCGAATGCTTATATCTTTTACTTTCAGTCTTTAGATTGCAGTCATATTGGAGCACCAGTTTGAAGTATTTCTTGTCAAATGGATCGACCCAGCACTCGTTCTTTTGTTAAGTCTAACGTTTATACAATGGGGCTCTATAGCCAAACTGGCAATAAATGCTTTGTTAGTTGTTTGGCGACTAATACATTTTACTGATCACTTGTATAGACTGCATGTTTACTCTTATTTCTTTATTGCCCGCAAGGGGTTAAACATAGAGGGGACAAACAAGGACAGACAAAAGGATTAAGTCGATTACATCGTCCCCACTGTGTAACTGGTACTTAATTTATCTACCCCGAAAGGATGAAAGACAAAGTCGACCTCGGTGGAATTTGAACTCAGAACGAAGCAGCAGACGAAATACCTATTTCTTTACTACCCACAAGGAGCTAAACACAGAGAGGACAAACAAGGACAGACAAACGGATTAAGTTAATTATATCGACCCCAGTACGTAAAACCCACAAGGGGCTAACACAGAGGACAAACAAGGACAATGAAACGGATTAAGTCGATTATATTGACCCCAGTGCGTAACTGGTACTTAATTTATTCGACCCCGAAAGGATGAAAAACAAAGTCGACCTCGGTGGAATTTGAACTCAGTACGTAGCGGCAGACGAAATACCTATTTCTTTATTACCCACAAGGGGTTAGACACAGAGAGGGCAGACAAGGACAGACAAACGGATTAAGTCGATTACATCGACCCCAATGTGTAACTGGTACTTATTTAATCGACCCCGAAAGGGTGAAAGGCAAAGTCGACCTCGGCGGAATTTGAACTCAGAACGTAGCGGCAGACGAAATACCGCTAAGCATTTCGCCCGGCTTGCTAACGCTTCTGCCAGCTCACCGCCTTAGACCATGGTTCATATCTTATCATCCGTACCGTACTGTCTTTGTCTACAACACTCAGTTAATCTTAACGATCCACTTCTGTTCGCTGTATGTAGGTGCGACTCTGGTATATAAATAATATAATAAATAAATGCACCCTTTTAAAGCCTAGCCAGGCTCACGGACCCGTTTTCCCGGTTTCAATGGCGTATGTGTTCCCCAGCTGGACGGGACGCCAGTCCATCGCAGCGTTACTCATTTTTGCCAGCTGAGTGGACTGGAGCATCGTGAAATGAATTGTTTTGCTCAAGAATACAACGCGTCGCCCGGTCCAGGAATCGATACCAGTCTTACGATCATGATGCTGACACTCTAACCACAAAGCCACACGACTGTTTGGCATGCTTACAAGTAATAGTTGTTGTTGACAAACACCGGCAATAATTTTATTCAGCCGAATACACGTCATTGATTGGTTGAAATTACCGAAATATGACAACTTTAACGTGAAATAACTTCGTAAATATAAGTTTTTCTCAAAAATGCTAAGAGTAAAAGATGTTTCATATGACACATTCTACCAGTATCCGAAGTTTGAAAGTGTTTAGTTACAAAAAATTATTTTTTAAATCTGTCGGTGAAAAAGTAAAGATTCGTGTAGCCACCATTCCTTCGATAGGAAGCATGAAGGTTGAATTGCCAGAACTAAGGCGTATGCTAAAGCCCACTAATGCGTGTGTGTTCGTGTTGTCTGTTATCCAACTCGATGCATGTTGTTTGTGCTACAGGACTTTCTCGAACTTTTGGCAGGCACGCTACTTTGGTGGCTAGTAATGATGATCGCTTGGAAGATGCAAGGCTCTGTGATGAAATAATTTTAGTGAAATAATGTACGGTTTGAGCGGCTGAATGAAGAGTAAATCACCGAGACTACCCAACGAGCTTTACCACTATAAGAGAGACTTGTTTCCACCACCCCATCCGCATCTTCCCAGCTGTCTACTACAACTATGAGTAATCAAGAAATATTCCTATTTGTCTGACAATTTTAGGCCCAGAACTCTGTTAAACATAGTGCGAGAAGCGTACAGATAATCTGGGAAAATGAGTGAGAGGTCAGGAGTGAACAAAAAGAAAAAAAAAAGAACAACGAGGGTGAGAGAAATAGAAAGCAGAAAGGAAAGGCTGATAATTTAGATGGGTTAATTAGCGTGCACGTAATCATTTCCTACTTAAGTTAATCACTCTGGATTCGTGTAGATGTGTGTATGGCAGTGTGCATGAGTGAATGTACATATGTGTTTATACAGTTTGTGATTTCGTGTGTGAATGTGTGTCTGTGTAGCGGGAAGGAATTTGTAAATGTGAATAGTTAAGCTGTACCACTGTATCTGTGTATATAAATGAATTTATGCGGATGTCTATAAGCTTTGTTTAAATTGAAGTCTCACAGAATGTATATCTATTTGCGTGCAACCTGATATTTTATTAATTGATTTTGTGTATACGTCAGTGAGAAGACGCAAATATATGTGCGATTCGCAAGTGTGTGACTGTGCCTGTGCCTGGAACTTCCTATTTCAATATCGGTTTTTGTGTTCGTTTATGTTTACAAACAGAGGCAGTTGTTAATAGTAATCCGTATTGTTTCTCACGTAAGCACAAGTCCTGAAGTTTAGAGAGAGAGAGAGAGAGAGAGATAGGTTATTCGATTACATCGACTCCAGTATTTGACTGGTTTTATATTTTACATCATGAAGCTTGAATTCATGATCTCCACAATCGTATTTGCCCGTCACAGAACACAGTCTCAGAAACACTTTATTGTTTTCTGGGGACGAGGATCATCAGGACATATCACCCCTAATAATTCCACTCGAAAAAACGTCCTTTTAGAAAAGGTCAGCATTGTCCTTGTGACTGTATTGAGTCAGAAAATGGACAACGTCGTGACCAGTGTCTTTCATGGTGGTTTCTATATTTCATAATTCCATTTATTGGAGGGCTAGCCTACAGGCAGAGATGCAACTCACTAGTCTAGCTTGTCCCCTTATCTTGTCATCGGTTTCAAACTTGAATAATATACCAGAATATACTTGCCCCGCCCAATAGGGAGAGATTTTATTCTACGTATTCGAAACCTTCAAGTCTTCTTCTCAAACACATGAAAAGACGCTGTAACGAAATGTTGCCAAATGGCTGTTCGTTCACTCAGATGACCCAAGGCTAGCGTTCAACTATTGCAGCGAACTTTTGGAAAGGATGGATTCCACCCATGTTGCTGACATTAAGAATTACAGAAAATTGCTGAATCATTTTCGTCTGAGAAAATGCGAACGTGTGCTATATTTGTTAATGTTGTTCTTGTTGTTTTTGTTGTTGTTGTTGTTGTTGTTGCTCCTGTTGAGGTTATTATGCTTGCGTTGCTGCAAAAATATTTTTTGCTGATTTTCTTTTTTGTCATCATTTTTGCTGCGGTTTCGTTACGTGCACCGCATTCTCATTTTGTATAGACAAGCAAGAAACAAAATATAATCAAAGCCATTCTCCTTTCAAACCTCTACAGACAAACTTCCAGGTTGGTTAAAATTTCCTTGCATAACGATAAATGAAAAAAAAAAAAAATTCCCATAGGCGCAGGAGTGGCTGTGTGGTAAGTAGCTTGCTTACCAACCACATGGTTCCAAGTTCAGTCCCACTTCTATCTTCTATAGCCTCAGGCCAACCAGAGCCTTGTGAGTGGATTTGGTAGACGGAAACTGAAAGAATTCCCTCGTATATATGTATATGTATATATATGTGTGTGTGTGTTTCTCCCCCCAATATCATCGCTTGACAACCGATGCTGGTGTGTTTACGTCCCTGTAACTTAGCGGTTCGGCAAAAGAGACCGATAGAATAAGTACTAGGCTTACAAAGAATAAGTCCTGGGGTCGATTGGCTCGACTAAAGACGGTGCTCCATCATGGCCACATTCAAATGACTGAAACAAGTAAAGTCAAGTTATATTGACTTCAGGACACCAACTTGCGCACATATTTTTGTGATGCATATGCCTGGTTTGCACTTATCATACGAGTAGTGATGATGGGTACATTGGTCTTCGAACATCTGCAGCGGGGTTAGTCGAGTACCTCAGCATCACTTAGATGTCGTGTGCCGCTCTCCCATTCAATAGTAGTAGTAGTAGTAGTAGTAGTAGTAGTAGTAGTAGTAGTTGTAAGAAGAAGAAGAAGAAGAAGAAGAAGAAAATGAGAAAAAGAAGAAAAGAGGAAGTAGAGGAAGGTGAAGAAGAAGATGAAGAAAGTGAAGAAGAAGAAGAAGAAAAGAAGAAAAAGAAGGTGAAGAAAAGAAGGAGAAAAGAAGAGGAAGAAGAAGATGAAGAAGAAGAGGAAGAAGATGAAGGAGAGGAAGAAGATGAAGAAGAGGAAGAAGGTGCAGAAGAGTAAGAAAAGTAGTAGTAGTAGTAGTAATAGTAGTAGTAGTAGTAGTAGTAGTAGTAGTATTAGTAGTAGTAGTAGTAGTAGAACAACAACAATAACAACAACAGCGTCAACAACCACAACAACAACAATAATGGCAACGGGCAGCATCAGTAATGAAGAATGTACGAGTGTAACCGAGATATGACATCATCATCAACATTACCATCATCCGCCCCCACCTCATCCTCATCATCATCATAATCATCAGCATCATGATCATTAGTAGTAACATCACCATCATCAGTACTATTGTCGTCATCACGTCATCACGGTAATTATCACCATCACTGTCTGAGTGGAAAGGAAAACAGGTTAATAAGAATAAAGTAGCTGAAACTGCGGTCCGATTAAGTTATATTTAAGGATAGAGAATACTTAGAGAGAGAATTGCAACATAATGTCAATTAAATAATTTCTAGATCAGAGAGTTTGGCCCAGAAAGAGGTGGGATAAGGACGTAAGTGGATCATGGTAACCACTAAATGCTTAATGAGATAGAATTTCATCGTATGTAGCCTTTATAATTCTTTCTTTCTATATTTCTTTCTATCTTTATTTTACACTTTCTCTACAAATTTTCCCCCGCTTTCTTCTCCCCTCCTCATGCAAGTAGCTTGCTTACCAACCACATGGTTCCCGGTTCAGTCCCACTGCGTGGCACCTTGGACAAGTGTCTTCTACTATAGCCTCCGGCCGACCAATGCCTTGTGATATGTGACCGCGGTTTGGCCCAGAAAGAGGTGGGATAAGGATGTAAGTGGATCATAGTAACCACTAAATGCTTAATGAGATAGAATTTCATTGTATGTAGCCTTTATAATTCTTTCGTTCTTTATTTCTTTCTATCTTTATTTTACACTTTCTCTACAAATTTTCCCTCGCTTTCTTCTCCCCTCCTCATGCAAGTAGCTTGCTTATCAACCACATGGTTCCCCGTTCAGTCCCACAGCATGGCACCTTGGGCAAGTGTCTTCTGCTATAGCCTCCGGCCGACGAAAGCCTTGTGACATGTGACCGCGTGTGTACCGTTGGCGATTTTTTCCCTCCGTCTTCCCTTCTTTGGATCTTTCCTTTTCCTATGTTTCTGACGAAGAGCTCCGCTCAAAACGTTAAACCCTCCTTTCCTTCTTTCCTGAGCGTCCAATAATACTATACTTGTTCCACGTCCTCGCGTTGTTGTGTTTTCTCTTTGTGTTTTCATGTTTGGATTAACTATATATACATATTTTCAAAATGTAAAACATGTGAATTGTGACCGATTTTCTTTCTCCGTCTTCCCTTCTATTGGAGTTTCCTGTTTCCGAAGGAGAGCGTCTGCTCGAAACATAAAGCCATCTTTCTTTCCTTCCCTGAGTGTCTGCTAATATTTTATATGTGCCCCGACCTCGAGTTGTTGCTTTTTTGTGTTTGTTCTTTTTGGGATTTACTATATATACATATATATTACATATATATATAAATACACACACACACACATATATATATATATCTATATAAATGTACACACACATACACACATAGATGTATATACATACATACATACTTACATATATACATACATACATACATTACATACATACATAAATGCCCAATAGCGAACGTACATTGAACAAAACAAAAGAAAAAAGACGCCATGTCAAAACTGAACGCCATTAACCCAGCAGACGACAATTGCCTTGCAAGGAGCTTTCACGCTTATGCTATTCAAATATCAATAGAAGCTGCTTTGTTATATTGCAAACCACTAGATTACGGCTGTCGGTGTTGCTTAGGATATTTTTTTGCAGGAGTGGGTGGACAGGGTTGATGCTTATATTTATATTAATTGCATTAACAAATAAATAAAGTATGCATCTATGATGAATAACGAAATTCATAATACATTGTTGCTGTTGTTACTGCTACTACATGAAAAAATTAATACATTTATGTAAAGAAATATATTTTTTAATAATTAATAATCGACAGAATTTAAAGTGATTCCAAGGCCGATGCAGGAAGCTTTCGGCAGTTCAAACGTACATTACGTCTTTTTTACTCAAATGTATCATGCGAGCTCTACAAGTGTATTGAGCATTCTGTTTCTCAATTGCGTTTTGAAATGTAAATCCTTATACACACACAAATGAACACTAACTCTGTCTCTGTCTCTCTCTCTCTCTCTCTCTCACTCTCTCTCTCTCACACACACACACACAAACACATCTGTCTATTTATATCTAGAAAGATATATATATATATTTAGGTATGCACATGCATACATAGACACATGTGTATATATATAGATATATAGATATATAGATAGATAGATAGAGAGAGAGAGAGAGAGAGAGAAAGAAAGAGATAGATAGACAGACAGAGAGGAAGAAAGAAAAAAAGAAAGAAAGAAAAAAGAAAGAAAGAAAAAAGAAAGAAAGAAAGATAGATAGATAGATAGATAGATAGATAGATAGATAGATAGATAGATAGATAGATAGATAGATAGATGCTTCATTTTATATGAAGTTAAATATAAAAAGTATTTAATATTAAACTGGTAACGACGAGAATCCCGAAAATTTGAAATCATGGTCTTTCCCTTCTGCAAACTATACAAATATACACACATATATATGTATATATATGTATATATATATATATATAATATATATATATACATATATATATATATATATATATATATATGTGTGTGTGTGTGTGTGTGTGTGTGTGTGTTGTGTGTGTGTGTGTGTGTATGTATATATATATATATGTGTGTGTATATGTATATGTATATATATTATATATATAATATATATATATATATATTGTGTGTGTGTGTGTGTGTGTATATGTATATGTATATATATATATATATATATATGTGCATGTGTGTATATGTATATATATATATATATATATACACACACACATATATATATATATAATATATACAAACACATATATATATACATACATGCATACATACATAATTACATACAATCATACATACACGCAAACGCACACAGGCACACGCGCGCACACACATAAACACACATACATATATCGCCTGCTATAAAATTTGTGTCTCTGTGTGTGTATATATATCTAAAAGACACATCTAAACATCTCCGTAGCAAAAGTCAGCGTTATAACCTTGAAATATCAAGTGAGTGGTTGTGAAGATACCTGTTTTGAAATTTTTGGCTCTACTTAGGTGTCAGACACACTGTCTCGTGCTTTCTTCTGGAAAGGTCGTTCACCAGGAGTGAAGCTGTCGACCAGTGACGTCATAAAATTACGTAACAGTAAAACGGCAACGTAAATTATAGTACCAGCTCATAATGCATATTCACGTGTTTCAAACATACGCATACGCACATATACATACATGCATGTATACATGCTTGCACATACAAAATTTCGTGTGTTTGCGCGAGTGAATGTAAGCGTGTATATATATATAGGGAGAGCTTACGCAAAAAACAAAAGACGAAGACAGGTGGTGTACAAAACAAACAGATGTATTAGTATAACGCTCAGGAATAGAAAAAGTCTTTTACGTTTCGAGCCTATGCTCTTCTACAGAAAGGGACACAGAAAAAACAAGGAGAGAAAAAAAATGTGTGTAGTGGCTAACGATCTATCATGGGGACTGGCGACTGATAAGCGTATATATACATACATATAAGCTTGTGTGTGTGTATGTGTGTGTGTGTGTGTGTGTGTGTATGTGTGTGTGTCTATGTGTGTGTATGTGTGTGTAGGTTAACGCTACTGTGATAAGAGTGATGCTAGTATGATAACAGAATGCAGGAATCGATATCTTATCAGGCAGCGAATCTGCTCTGTAGGAGTTTTTGGAACGTTCTATCATGACATCAAAGCTGCCTCCTGCCATCTGTTGTTGTAGGTGACAAAACTCTCGCACACCAGCAATAGATCTACTGAATTAGAAGTTGCAACTCTGGGCCAGATGTTTCTAACCATTCCAATTGCTTATGTTTGCTGTACAACTCATCCTTTCTCTCCTCTCTCTTCTCTCTTTCTTCCTCTCTCCCTCTCCACACACACACACACACACACACACATATAGTTAATCCAAAAAGGAAAAGCCGAAGAACAAACACAACAAGAAAAAACCAACAGGTGGACGTGGTACATGCAAAGTATTAGCAGACGCCTAGGGAAGGAAAGAAAGGTAGTTTTACACTTCGAGCAAAGCTCTTCGTCAGAAACAGGAGACGGAGAAAAGTCCAAGAGAGAAGAAAGACGGAGGAAAAAAATCGCCAACGATCCACATGTGCTTACATTTTGAAATGACCGGAAGGGAATGGGTGAAGAAAAAGTTCTTTCTAAGACAGGAGAGTGTAAGAGAAGGCGGTATCTGTATGTATATGTGGGTATGGGAGTGCGGGCAAGTCTGTGTATGTGTGCGTGTGTGTGCGTATGTGTAATAGCATGTGTGTGCATGTGTATATGTGTGTTGCGTGTGGTGTTTGTGTGGTGTTGGCTGTTTATATGTGTATGTGTAAGTGAACTTTGTGTCTCTTAATGCTGTAGGAAGAAGCATAGTAACAGGAGTGGTGGTCTTTTGTGGAGTTGTGTGTGTCTTCACATGTGCGCAGGGGAATGGTTTTTCTTTCATGTTTAGTTATATGTAAAAACAGTTTAACAATTAACTGAAGAATTAATCAATACTTTTCAGTAGACCTTGAGCGCGTGCGCGCGCGTGTATGATCGTGTTGAAAAGATATATTTACTTGTATGTATATATATATATATATATATATATATATTATTCTTTACCCTTTCGTTACTGTATTTATTTTGAGATGCTCTGTGTTTCTTTCAACTACTTTAAATATAACAAAGAATTTAGTAAAATAACTTAGTTATTATTAAGCTAGTGTTAGGA
>NW_021833030.1:22500-32500 GCF_006345805.1 Octopus sinensis
AACGCACGAACGAACGAACCGACGAACGAACGAACGAACGAACAAACGAACGCATGAACGCACGAACGAACGAACGCACGAACGATGGAAAGCACGAACGAACGAAAGCACGAACGAACGAACGAACTCACGAAAGAATGAGCGCACGAACGAACGAACGAACGAACGAACGAACGAACGAACGCACGCACGAACGCACGAACGAACGCACGAACGAACGAACGAATGAACGCACGAACGAACGCACGAACGAACGCACGAACGAACGAACGAACGAACGCACGAACGAACGAACGAACAAACGTACAAAACAAAGCAAGCAAACTAATAAAACCTCGGTTAGCACTCTATGTACGTTCCGAACAATGCCGCACTAAACGAACCACTGCTAAACTTTGTTATTGCATCATTGCATAAAGAGAATCATATGATATTTTTAAGGGAAATACGAACACAAATGAGGATGGTTGATGTAGCCAAACGTCTGAAAATTCCAGAGACTTACTGTCGTACACTCGAAGCACTTAATGACCTTAGATCGCATCGTGGTCTACTGTTGTGATAAAATTAGAGCAAAAGTTCAATTAATTAGGGGCTAATGTTATGATAAAAATTATAAAATAGTTCGTATTAATCAGCTTTAGTCACGAGCACACTGGCATACACGCCATTAATTCAGCTGAAAGGCATCACAAAATAGGACAGAACAGGCTATATTTGGGATGGGAATCTTGGCTGTAGCTCTTGCAAGCACATTGGTTACTTTGCAAAGGGTGTTAAGCATGGTCTCCGTTTTCTTGAGAATTTTCACGCCAAGTAATTCAAAGTAGCGCAGAATAACATATCCAGACTACCTCTCTTTACCTTGCTGCTCCGTTCTAGTTCAGTGATACCTTGCTATGTTTCGCTGCTCTATCACCCATTCATAGATCTTCCCCTATAAAATGGCTCAAGTTTTCCGTAATCTCAGAGATGCTCTTAGTGAATAATTCATTTGCTCATATTCTATCTGATGATACGAGCTCTACAATAAAACTTTCAATAATTTCAGATGCATCAAATATTAATTTATTTATTTATTCTATTTTTTATTTGTTTTAGTCATTTGACTGGAGCCATGCTGCAGCATATTCATGAAAACAAGAATTCAGAAAGAATAGAAAGCACATGGTTCCGAGTTCAGTCCCACTGCGTGGCACCTTAGGCAAGTGTGTTCTACTTTAGCCTCGGGCCGACCAAAGCCTCGTGAGAGTTGATTTGGTAGACGGAAACTGAAAGAAGCCCGTCGTATATATAAGTAGACTACACTTGCTTAAGGTGCCACGCAGTGGGACTGAACTCGGAACCATGTGTTTTCTATTCTTTCTGAATTCTTGTTTTCATGAATATGCAAAGAAAAAGATTCGTTAGAGTTACCATATATATTTCAACTAACTGTCATGTCCCGTAATCTTTTCTACTAAAGACACAAGGCATGGATATTTTGGAGAAGAGACTAGTTGATCACATCGATCTCAGTGCGTAACTGGTACTTATTTAGTCGACCCTGAAAGGATGAAAGGCAAAGTCGACCTCGGCGGAATTTGAACTCAGAACGTAACCGCAGACGAAATACCGCTAAGCATTTCGCCCGGCGTGCTGACGATTCTGCTCAGCTGAACACACCAAGAGAAATTATGGCATTATAGAAATGATTACGGTTTTGGAAGGATCCCACTAAAGCTAGTGTGAATTTGAACTGATTCACATTCGAAAAACTACCTGCAAAATTACACCTGCTTATGCTGGCTAACGAAATGCATGTACTACTACGACGTGCTTGAACTGGAACCCTCGTATGTTATTCAAGAATGTTAAATGTATAGAATATGTTTACTCTTTTTACTATTTTTTACTCTTTTACTTCTTTCAGTCATTTGACAGTGGCCATGCTGGAGCACCGCCTTTAGTCGAGCAAATCGACACCAGGACTTATCCTTTGTAAGCCTAGTACTTATTACTTCGGTCTATTTTTGCTGAACTGCATCGGTTGTCAAGCGATGTTGGGGGGACAAACACAGACACTCACACACATACACTCACATACATATACATATATATATATATACATATATATATATACGACGGAATTCTTTCAGTTTCCGTCTACCAAATCCACTCACAAGGCTTTGGTCGGCTCGAGGCTATAGTAGAAGATACTTGCCCAAGGTGCCACGCAGTAGGACTGAACCCGGAGCCATGTGGTTGGTAAGCAAGCTACTTACCACACAGCTACTCCTGCGCCTTATTTATTTTCATTTATGTATTTACATGTATGTATATATTTCATCGTGTCAAACACTGTTTTTACATTTCCTCTGCGGTTGTGCACTCGTAAACCGAAAATCTCTATTCCTTGCGTGTCTCTGTTCGTTGTTGCATTAAGACAAGTTGTTACACCAACGATAATTATTCCACTAAAGTTGTTACAGTAAGGCAATATTCACGTTGCATCCGCAAAACGATGAATTGTATTATTAGCATACACGCGCACACGCACACATGCGCTCGCTCGCGCGCGCGAAAACATTGTCGTGTACTCACGCGCACGCATGTGTGTGTACGTACATAAATATATATATATATGTGTTTGTGTAAATGTGCATTTATGCCTGCTTGTGTCTTGTTCTCTCACTCCCTCTCTTTCTGTATATATATATATATATATATATATATATATATAATATATACATATACATATACATATATATATGTATATGTATATATATGTGTGTGTATATATATATTTATATATATATATATATATATATATACATATACATACATATATATATATATATACACACATATATATATATATATACATATATATATGCATATACATATATATAAATACATATACACACACACATATATATATATACATATACATATACATATATATATAATGTATATATATATATATATATATATGTATGTATGTATGCATGCATATGTATATCTATATATATATATATATATATATATATATATTTATATATATATATATATATATATATATATATGAATGCATGTATGTATATATACCCATGCGTGTAATGGCAGCTGTTAAAGTGTTCTTTTGTCATTGGAGTCTACTTAATATCTGTATGAAAGAAACAGAAAAAAACAACGTGCTTTTAGGTATATCGTTAAAGAGCCTCAGGCTCAAAAGATGACATTTCATTATAAAACAGTTGAGAAGTAAACGTTTCTCAACTAACGAAGGCAGACCCAGTGGTCTCTAAATTTAGTTTCGTAAACAAACCATCACCGGTTGTCAATAGGTGGACAATATACACACACATACACATATACAACAGAGAAACACACACGCATATATTAACGACCGGCTTTCTCTCTACCATGTTCACGCAGAAAGCAGTGATCGACCCGGGACTATAGAAGGTGACATATATACGAGTCGTTGCATAGGCGCAGGCGTGGCTGTGTGGTAAGTAGCTTGCTTCCCAATCACATGGTTCTGCGTTCAGTCGCACTGCGTGACACCTTGGGCAAGTGTCTTCTACGATAAACTCAGGCCGACCAAAGAGATGTTGTGCAACTGAAACCTGAGTGTCGTTTTGGTCTACTGAAAGCAGTTTTGGCAGAAACTTGGCAGACATGTGTCTCATACTGAAATCATCGACTCCAGTGCGTAACTGGTACTTAATTTATCAACCCCGAAAGGATGAAAGGCAAAGTTGACCTCGGCGGAATTTGAACTCAGAACGTAACGGCAGACGAAATACCACTAAGCATTTCGCCCGGCGTGCTAACGTTTCTGCCAGCTCGCCGCCTTCTTACCACACGACCATGCCTGTGCAAATTATATCCGACATTATAATAAACTTGTCAATCTACTGACTTGGAGTGCTGCGTCTTTATTTTTTCATTCTAATCCATCCCCGAATATAATGGAAAATATAAAGTTGATCAACCTCGGCGACCCTTGAAGTGAGAGCACATAGAGACGGAACAGCTATTGCGAAGTATTCAATCCAACGCTACAAGGACTTTGTCAATTGAACACCTTAGTAGTTTAGTGTCCAGAAAAAAAGAGCGTTAAAGGCTGCTACATGTATGTTGTCCAATATGGCAGCCATCGTAACGTCTATATTTTTCTCTGTTCTGATCTAACGATTTTACGTCTTAGTTTTTTTTTTTATTTTTTCTTTTTTCCTTGCTAGTTTAAATTTGATAACTGAGACGGTGGCAGATGTCAAATATGTTTGGGTTCACTACCTCAGTCAGCGAGTTAATAAAAATGTTGCTATAACATTAGCAAGATAGAAAAATAGTAGCTTTAAAAAAAAAAAAAAAAAAAGCAGACAAACAAGAAAAAGAAAACAGAAAACAGACGCAGAAAAATACTGATGAAACTTGAAACTAAAACCACTCATTCCATTTTTTAAAAAAAAAGTGTTTTTCCCTCTCATTCGGTACACTAAATATCATTTAGAGGAAAACATATCATGAGTCTTTGTATCATCATCAACACTCTCCTCCTCCTCCTCCTTCTCCTCTTCATTATCATTATCATCATTATTATTATTATTATTATTATTATTACTATCATCATCGTCGTCGTCGTCGTCATCATCATCATCATCAGCATCGTCGTCATCATCGTCGTCGCTGTTGCCTCCGTTGGCATAAAATAGGGTACTGCAACTCTAGCATTGCGGTCATCAGCAGCAGCAACAGCAATAGTAGTAGTAGTAGTAGTAGTAGTAGTTGTAGTGGCAATAGCGGTGGTAGAGGCAATAGTGGTGGTGATGGTAGAGGTGGTGGTAGTTGTGATAGTAGTGGTAGTGGTGGTGGTAGTTGTGGTCGTGATCGTGGTAATAGTGGTGGTGGTTGTGGTAATAGTAGTGGAGATAATGGTGGTACTAGTAGTAGTAGTAGAGGTGGTAGTGTCAATAGTGGTGGTGATAGTGGTGGTGGTTGTGATAGTAGTAGAAATAGTAGTAGTGGAGGTGGTGGTAGCAGTGGTGGTGATCGTGGTAGTGGTGGTGGTGGCAGTATTTCTAATAGTAGTATTAGTAGTAGTGGAGGTGGTGGTGGTAGTTGTGGTAATAGTAGTGGAGGTGATGGGGGTAGATTTTTGTGATGTTGGAAGTGGTGGTTGTGGTAGTAGTAGTAGTAGTAGTAGTAGTAGTAGTAGTAGTAGTGGTGGTGGTGGTGGTGGTGGTGGTGGTAGTAGTAGTAGTAGTAGTAGTAGTAGTGGTGGTGGTGGTGGTAGTTATAACAGTATGTAAAGGATGACCTCCAGGATACATTCACCCGAGTTTCTTGACTCCGTCGTTGTTACTGCTGTTGTTGTTGCTGTTCTTGTTAAATATTAGTTTTCTTGTGATTATTGCATTTTTTTTCTCTTCCCTTCATTATTACTGCCATTATTGTTGTTGTTGTTGCTGTTATGGTTGTTGTTGTTGTTGGTGGTGGTGGTGGTTATGGTGATGATAGTGTTCTTACATTACCCGCTGTTGTTGTTGCTGCCGCCGCTACTGGAGTACATAGTGGTGTTGGTACGACGTTGTTATCATAATGGCTGACATTTCAACACGTATGTACCGTGTAATTATTAGTTTTGATAGCAACACACGGAAGACTTGGTGCTGCCAGGGTTAGATTTACTTCTGTGATTGTAATCTATGATATGTTTTACGCTTTGTTAGTTACTTGTTCCCGTGTTGTGACTCTTAATTAGCAACTAATATCTCACGATACGTAACGAACGTACTGCCTGCTCTTTGCGTAAGCGCGTAAACCCATCCATATGCATTTCTCTCTCTATCTCTCTCTGTCTGTCTCTGTTTCTTACTCTCTCATTCTCTCTCGCTTTTTCGCTCTTTCAGACACAGACGTACGCACGCACACTGCCCCATATATCTGCCTCCAAGTTCACACAAATACATAAACACATACAGACGAACACATGCATACACATATACATACACATATACATACACATATACATACACATGTATATGTCTGTGTACTTGTCAGACACAACATTCTGTTATATAACTTGGTAATACACATGCAGACCGGTAAAGCTTGCTCATATTATATATATATTATATATATATATTATATATATATATATATATATATATATATATATATATATATATATATATATATATATATATATATATATATATGGATGGATGGATGGATGATGGATGGATGGATGGATGGATGGATGATGGATGGATGGATGGATGGATGGATGGATGGATAGATAGATAGATAGATAGATGGATGGATGGATGGATGGATATATGGATAGATAGATAGATAGATAGATAGATAGATAGATAGATAGATAGATAGATAGATATATGTGTGTGTCTGTCTGTCCCACGCTACCGCTTGACAACCGGTGTTGGTGGGTTTACGTCCAGGTATGTTAGCGGTTCGGTAAAAGAGACCAATAGAATAAGTTACCAGTACCAGGCTTAATAAAAAAATACTTACGAGGGGATCGATTAATTCGAGTAAAAATTTCTTGAAGGCGGTGCCCCAGCATGGACGCAGTCTAATGACTGAAACAGGTACAAGATAAATGATATACATACGTATGGATGCAAATATTTATGTAATTTACTTTTTATCTTGGCCAGACATGTCAGCATATCTAGCCGTATATTCTCACAGGTATCTACACTACCTTGGAGAACACTGGTGCCACCAACTCAAGTTTATTATGCCAATGACAAATTGAAATACGATGTAATATATTTACAGGCGCCAGTCAAGTGGGGAGAAACAAGAAAATACTGTCCCGCGGGAATCGACAGAACAGTGGATCGATTCCCATGGGAGATAATTTCACGTTCTCATCTTTCTTTTTCTATCCTTTATTGGCAATCGAAAATGTCTTGCATATTTTTGTAATGTTAACCATTATTACATAGAGTACTAGCAATGTAACCCGGCGTTGTTCGGGTTTGTTTTTTAGTTGTGCTTAAAACGGCAGACTTTGATGGCGCGTTAACTAAGTTTTGAAATAGTTTCAGTCTTTTCTGAAAAGTAAAAATTTTGCATTATATAACTTGTTATTCTCTTTAAGGGAACATTTTTCTGGTTGAAATACACCGAAAAATGTCGACACAGTAGTTAAAAAATCGTAAAAAATAGGGATTTTCATAGAAAAAAAGCACCTTTTTGATGTGAACAATTTTTGGTTTTAACATTGTCCGATTTTAATTTTTTCTTCTACGGAATCAAGCGCAAGCCTTCTTCTATCATACTCTCAATTTTGGTCAACTTGCGCCGCAGGGTCTCGGAGGAGATAGTGTTAGTTGAAGGCTACCAAACCTGCCACACACGCACAGACAACTTCAGCTTTATAAATATAGATTACTAACACAAACACACGCACACACTTATAGACATATGGCTATGTATGTCGGCATGTCTATTTATGTATCTAAGCGTGTGAGTCGATGCATGTTTATGTGTTTTTGTATCTGTGTGGTATGAATATAAAGAGTATCTAGCAGAAAATTCCTTTGTTATACTTAGGTTCAGCTGAATTATCTCCCTTGAGACGAAAGGCAATATGCTCGCTTTGCGAGGATAGCAATGAAATAAGTGTCTGAGAAAGTTTTGAGCTGAAATACTGAAAGTTTAATCTAATGTAATATTTCCAATTTCACGCACAAACATTCGACTATTTCTCTTCATAATATAACGACATAATTGTCGTTATTGAGTATGTATTATCAAATTATTAGATCTCGAAAGAGATATCACGATGGGATAAGAGCAAATTATTACAAAGAAAATTTGTCATTGGTATGTGGTATTATGCAGCGATTATCGAACATATTAAAAGTACAGCCTTACGCTCTCTGTACATATATACACATTTATATGCGTGAGTGTGTGTATATGTATATATAAATATATGTATGCGCATATATTTGTGTGTGTGCGTGTGTGTATGTGTGTATGTATATATCTATAAATGTTATATATTATATTCATGTGTGTGCACACATATATATATGTATATATATATATATATATATATATATATATATATATTTGAGTAGCCAGCTTACCGACCACAAGGTTCCGGGTTCAGTCCCACTGCGTGGCAACTCGAGCAAGTGTCTTCTACTACAACCTCGAGCCGACCAAAACCTTGTGAGTAGATTTGATTGACGGAAACTGAAAGAAGCCCGTCGTATATATATATATATATATATATATGTGTGTGTGTGTGTGTGTGTGTTTATCCCCCAACATCACTTGATAACCGATGATGGTGTGTTTACGTCCCCGTAACTTAGCGGTTCGGCAAAGGAGCCGACAGATAGAATAAGTACTAGGTTAACAAAGAATAAGTCCCGGGGTAGATTTGTTCGACTAAAGGAAGTGCTCCAGCATGGCCGCAGTTAGATGACTGAAAGAAGTAAAAAAAATAAAAGAACACACATATATATGTTTGGGGGGTGTTTGTGTGTGTGTGTATAGTTTAATAACAAAGCAAGAGAAATGCAACTCTATAAATAACTATATATTTTGTATAATCGTACTTTATTTTCGATCGGAAATTTATCAAGGGGTGAAAAATTTCATACATCGCACAAGTATGTTAGTGGCATAATCGAAACTCTTAGGTCTTGATCCAAGTTTGTGAGCCATTTACCAATTAAAAATAATGGTAAAAAAATGTTTACATACTCAGGTCACACACGGACGCACATACAGACACACACATGCACTAACGCATACACACATACAGATACACACAAAGATACAGTCTCACTCATGCAGATACACCCATATAGATGTACATACATATTTAAAAATTGCTTGAGAACTTCAGCAAGACTAAAAGAATTTTTAGTTACTTTTTTATCAAAATATGCTACCGATTTCAATCGCTCAAAAAGACGATTTAGTTATACTGCGATGAAAGGAAAAATAAATTGAAATGGATTAAATTAATTAAATGTTTGAGGATATCGGTTCTGGAAGTTCACATTTCTGTCTTACAAAAATGACACGGTGCCAGTATTTCATATCCTTCCAATGTGTACTGAGTTGTTGAAATAGAAGCAACAGTAACATTTCAAGCAGTGCTGTTTATCTTTTTCTCTGAGAGACTATATGTAGTAGCAGCAGCAGTTCTAGTAGCTGTAGTAGTCTCTCTCTCTCTCACACACTCTCTCTCTCTCTCTCTCTCTCTCTCTCTCTCTCTCTCTCTCCGGAATATTTAGAAACCGTTGGTATTTAGTTTTGAAGGAAGTTTCTTTGCTTGTGTGTTATGTTGTGTAATCGCTAAATTGATATCAGAAGAAAATCGTAAAATTTGGTTGTTTCTTACTTGCACATGTGTCTACTTACTCACTAAATCAAATTCCATTCCTATATTTTCACTTGTGCTATAGGTCAGAGTTATGTGTTGTCTTAAGGTCCAACCGGTTTATCCCATATAACTCTCTATATGCATGGAGCATGAATCGCATAGAGTAAGTTTTTGAGATGCCTTGTTGAACTTATCTTTATTGTGAAGACATTATAATTTGCAATGGAATTCCGTCTCTTGTATCAGATTAAAACATACACCACAGTAGGGTCTTGCGCATTTTTCTACTGTTGGTCTTGCTGTTATTTTGTGCAGCTTGATCTTTGTTAATATCTGTTCATTGACTCGGCTGGTGTTTTATTCTTTATGCTGGCATACGCTTGAAGGATTTAGTGCAACCTGGAATCCTATTTGGATGTCGGTATATTTTGGAATATGTTTTCTTAAGCCCCGTTGTTTGCAGGTTTGCATGTGGATATATATGGTGACAGCTGTGATTTTGTGGTAGTGGCTAAGCGGTGGTAGTTGTAATCATCATGTTTGTAGTGGTGATGCTTACAGTGGCGGTATTGTCGTTATGGTGGTGGTGGTGGCATTGGTGATATGGTAACGTGGTAATGATGCTTCAGT
>NW_021833030.1:35000-40000 GCF_006345805.1 Octopus sinensis
CACACATACACATACACACACAACACACACATACACACAAATACGAACCCGAAACCCGAATTACGTACGCACTCAAATAGACTTACTCATGTCTATATGCGTATATACGAGGATAAATATTTATTTATCCCACGTACTTAATGTAATAAATAGCCAAATGCTACGCCTTTGTAGTCGTTATTGTGGTTTTGCTTCTTGTTGTTGTTATTGTTGTTGTTATTGTTTTCGTTGTTATTTTTGTTCTTCATGATAATGAACCCCAATGAGTGAGCCCTGGTCTACTAGAATCTATATTTCTTTTATCGTTTTGTCTTTTTTATTTTCCATTGGCTTCAGACATTGAACTCCGGCCCTGTTTGGGTAACACCTTCAAGGGATCAATCTAACGCATCCACCTCAGTACATTTATTTTTTTTTTTAGTGAAAGAAAAAGACGAATGGTACTTATTCCCCCTGTCTATTTTGGCGTGCCACAAACCGACACCAGTTGTCAAGCGAGGGGACAAAATGCTAAAACAACAAAAAAAAACACCATGTAATTTGTGGTAAATCATTTTACCTTTGCCCATATAATACAGTAAATGAATTGATTGCATCGCAATCATTAACATTTATGTATTAACTTTGTTGGGTACTTCACTATCAGTATATTGGATTTATGTTATCCCATGGAGGGTTGCATTTACAACCCATATCTCAATTTATATATATATATATATATATATATATATATGAAGGAATATTATTCCAAACTACAGGGAAAAACTCAATTTATAAATACTTAATCATTGTTTATAAGTTTTATCTTATATTTAATCTTTCTATAATGTAATTTTTCTAAGTTTTCATTATTGAATTGATAAAAGGTTGTTTTTTTTCTAAATTCCATATATGTATATATATATATATATATATATATATATATGTATGTATAATATACAGCTAAAATACACCTACAAATGTTTCTACTGCATCGCTTAATAATCGTTACAATAGCAACCTTATTGTAATACCGGTAATGTATGGTTAAGCTAATGTATTTAGAATTGTCCAACAGAATGTATCTCTAAATTCTTATCTTATGAATTATTTTGGGATTTATATGCTAACCGTTGGATAACCTATTTTAAATTCCTAACTGTGAGCAAACCGGTAAACCTTCGGAGAAATCCTTTACTAATTACCAACATATGTATGTATGTATGAAACAACTTAAAGATATGTGTGTGTGTGTGTGTGTGTGTGTGTCTGTGTGTGTGCGCGTGTGTATTCACACACACGACGAGCTTCCACTTTGTTTCTGATTATCAAATTCATTCACAGGCATCAATTGGCTCAGGGTTATAGTAGGTCTTTGTCTAGGATAAAGCGCGGTGTTGTAAACCTGAACACCAAATCACGCAGCCTCCTCAAGCTGCGATATTCTTAACCACACAGCGATAATAAGTTATTTTAGCCGCGACAGCCTCGTCTTTTCTTTAGACATAGGTAAAACATAGGTGTATTATGGTTAAGAGGGTTTCTCTGCAACCAAATGTTCAATGATCGTTGCCACCCTACGATACACGCCTCAGAAAGGATTAAGGCCTTAGCAGAATTAAGTAGACGGAAATTGTATGAAAGATCGCCAATCTCTCACGGTCTTTTTGTATGTCTGTCTGTCTGTCTAACGAACTAACTAGCTAACTAACTGACTAACCAGCTAAGTCTGTTCTATCTATATAGTACTTAAAATATACAGATGTACCACTTAAGTTTCATTGTGAGGATAGCATCTGCACTTCTTCTAGATTGTAATACTTCGTCCAAAGTACTGATTAGCACCTTTTCATTTCAGCAGACATAACAAATATGGTTAATTGTGATATGGAAAAGAAAACTTAATGAACGATAAGGAATAGAAATGAACAAGGTATCACTCAGGATATTTTAGCACTTCAAAAATGAGAGTAACACAAATAAACAAAGCGCAACGAATTCTTTCTCAGACACCATTTTTAAAAAAATTTTCTCTCTCTTTTTATTTTCTCTCTCTGTTTATTTCCGTGTTCCTTTCTGTGATGTCCTGTACCCATACATGCATATATGAAGACCCAAGTTCAGTCCTACTGCGTGGTACCTTGCGGAAATTTCTTCTATTATAGCCTCAAGCTAACCACAGGCGTGTGAGTGAATTTGGTAGAGGGGAAACTGAAAAAAGCCCGTTATACATATATATTTGCCTGTGTGCGTGGGCGTGCGTGTGTTTGTGTATGTGTGTGTGTGCTTGTGTCAGTGTTTGGCCCACCACCACCACCACCACCATCACTACCACCGCCGCCACCACCACTTAGCAACTAGTGTTAGGATCATTACTGGGATCGATTCGTTAGACTAACATTCTCCAAGTGGTGTCCCAGGATGGCAGCAGGCTTACAAAGAATAGGTCCTTGTGTCGATTTGCTCGACTAAAGGCGGTGCTCCAGCATGGCCGCAGTCAAATGACTGAAACAAGTAAAAGAGTAAAAGAGTAAAGAGTATATATACACACACACACACAACACACAAATACACACATATGCACACGTACGCACACTGATACATACGTGTATATATGTGAGATGCACTAATATATATTTACATGTATACAGTTATATGTTTATATTCTGAAAGATAGATAAATAGGGTTTTTAGTTCCATTGAGAATCTTTGAGTGGGTAATTTAACCTTTGTCCTTTGACTGCGGGACGTAATTGGAATCTGACACGTTGTGCCAACGTCTCAAGCTATGAGGCTTAAAGAAGACGTCACATCTAGAATTGGCTAACTAGCGTTGACACCGCTAAGTTGGAACGGACATGGCGGATAAGGTCACAGGCTTCAGTCGGTTTGGCAAGAGTTCCAGGAAGATGAAAAGAAAGAAAGAAAGAAAGAAAGAAACATATAAACAAAGAGAGAAATGAAGAATGAATGAATGAATAAAAGAAAGTAAACTGAATTCAAATTATCCGTAATCTACGAACGTGTCTTCAGTATGTTGCAATAGTGAAGTGAATAGTGGCATCGCTTTTTTTTTGTTTGTTTTTTTTTTTTTCGTTGGTTTTGGTCGAAGCTGTCCTGAGTTCGCGTCTTGGAATCGCAGGTGATATTCCTGCTTACTCTTGTTGTCTGATGTTTTGATTAAAGGTCAGCTCTAGACGAGACTTGTTTCCAGACTCATTCGCATCCTATATCTTTTATTTATTTATTTATTATCTTTTATTTGTTTCACACATTTGAATGCAGCCATGCTGGGGCACCACCCGGAAGACTTTTGTCCAGTGTTTACCAACCTATTTTCCCCCAAGCCCCACAATAACCTACCAGAAAAATGCATGCCCCACCGGTGATTGGAGAAAAGCAACTTTATTTCTAATATTCTAATATTCTATTACAACTCTTTAATACAACAGAATCTGCCGGGAACTCTATTAGCAAGTACAGAGTACAAAAAAACGTACATTATTGAATAATAAAAAAAAAGATATTTACAATTACTTGTCCTACTTGAGAAAAGTTCTTTAAAATTTGGATCGCATGCTCCATCACAATTTTCTCAAGCCCCACATTGGGAATAACTGGTCGAGTTGAAGAAGTCGACACCAGCAATGTTTCTTTTTTTTTTGTTTCAATTTGGTACTTTTCATGAACCACTAAGTTACGGAGACGAAAACATTCCGGCAGCGTTGCCAAGTGATGGTGGGTACAAAAACAAGGGGCGAGCTGGCAGAAAGGTTAGCACGTCGGACGAAATGCTTAGCGGTATTTCGTCTGCCGCTACGTTCTGAGTTCAAATTCCGCCGAGGTCGACTTTGCCTTTCATCCTTTCGGGGTCGATTAAGTACCAGTTACGCACTGAGTCAATATAATCGACTTAATCCGTTTGTCTGTCCTTGTTCGTCCCCTTTGTGTTTGGCCCCTTGTGGGTAGTAAAGAAATAGGTATTTCGTCTGTCTTTACGTTCTGAGTTCAAATTCTGCCGAGGTCGACTTTGCCTTTCATCCTTTCGGGGTCGATTAAAGCCCCTTGTGGGCAATAAAGAAAAAAGGTTAGTACAAAAACAAAAGCAGATACACATATATTTACACACACACGCACACACATATATGCGTCATGGGCTTCCACACACTTTCCATCTACCAAATTCACTCACAAGTCGTTGGAATCCCGGGGTTACAGTAGGAGACACTTGCCTAAGGTACCGTGTTGTAGGAGTGAACCCGAAACCACGTGGTTGCCAAGCGAGCTTCTTAACCCCACAGCTATGCCTACCCCTGCATTCCTTTTTATTTTTGTAAGGGATCAATTTATATTACATTATCTTTATTTTTTGAACCCACAGATAATAAAAACAATGTCGAAATTGGCGTGATTTGAACGTATTGCGTTTTCTACTTAGCAATTAGATAAATACAATAACACAGAACAGAAATTACGCATGACTCTTTTTTCTATATATTAAAATCGTTATCAATTTATTGGTAAATATAATTAAGCAGACAGTACAATGCTGATGGTGGAGGCGCAATGGCCCAGTGGTTAGGGCAGCGGACTCGCGGTCGGAGGATCGCGGTTTCGATTCCCAGACCGGGCATTGTGAGTGTTTATTGAGCGAAAACACCTAAAGCTCCACGAGGCTCCGGCAGGGGGTGGTGGTGAACGCTGCTGTACTCTTTCACCACAACTTTCTCTCGCTCCTTTCTTCTGTTTTCCTGTCTCTTGTACCTGTATTTCAAAGGGCCAGCCTTGTCACACTCTGTGTCACGCTGAATCTCCTCGTGAACTACGTTAAGGGTACACGTGTCTGTGGAGTGCTCAGCCACTTGCACGTTAATATCACGAGCAGGCTGTTCCGTTGATCGTAGCAGCTGGGACCCTCATCGTCGCAACCGACGGAGTGCTCCTATACAATGCTGATGAGGTTTAAAAGACCGAAACATATATTGCTAAGCCTTTGTCTTGAAACATAGATTAGACTTTAC